>NC_041392.1:29031856-29113499 GCF_002162155.2 Triticum dicoccoides | reverse complement strand
ATCATAAATTTTCAGATCTATAAATCAAAAAACCCAAAAATACCTTGCCGCAATTTATTTGTTTTTATCTGGTTTTACATTTTAGTAATCTTTTATATTTATCTCTATCAGAGCTCACCATCGCAATTGACCGTGAAGGGATTGACAACCCCTTTATCGCGTTGGGTACAAGTGTTTGATTGTTTGTGCAGGTGCATAGGTTGGAGACTTGCTTGTACCTCCTACTGGATTGATACCTTGGTTCTCTAACTTAGGGAAATACTTACCTCTACTTTGCTGCATCACCCTTTCCTCTTCAAGGGAAAAACCAATGCAAGTTCAAGAAGTAGCAAGAAGAATTTCTGGCACCGTTGCCGGAGAGGTCTACATCAAGCCTACCAAGTACCCATCATAAACTCTCATCTCTTGCATTATATTATACGCCATTTGCCTCTCGTTTTCCTCTCCCTCACTTCTAAAACGTTTTAAAAAAAAATACAAAAATATTTGCCCTTTTATTTGTCTTCTTTCCGTTCGCCTTTATGTCTTACATGGTTTCGCTACTAGGAAAAACCTTATACACAGAACTTTAGCAGTAGCGCTTGTTAAAGAAGGGTGCTACTGCTAAATAGCAGTAGCGCATGCCGATAAATGCACTGCAGACATGAATGTAGCAGTAGCACGTCTACTTTTAAACGCGCTACTACCAAAATTCTCACTACTAAGCCGAGAGGCTACATATAGTAGTAGCGGTCTTCTAGAAAGAGCGCTACCGCTAAGTATTTTAGCAACACGTTTACTGTGAAACGCGCTACTGTTAATGAAAAGAAAATTAAATGAAAAACAAATAGAAAAGTAAATGAAAATGAAAGAAATAAAAAAAGGAAAAAGGAAAAAAATAAAATGTAAAGAAAAATAAATGAAAAAGGAAAAAAGGAGAAAGGAATAGCATTAGCGTCTGTTCATCAGAGGCGCTATAGATAATTTAGTAGTAGCGCTTGTTTAGACCCCCGCTATAGAAAGAGAAAAGGAAATAAGAAAAGAAAAGGAAAATACATAGCTATAGCAGTAGCGCGTTTACTAAAAAGCGCTATAGCTAACTTCGCTATAGCGCGTTTACAGAAACGCGTTACCGCTAAGTTTGACTTAACCCAAAAGTGGTCCCCCCCGGCCACCACTTCTCCCCCAAATCTCTCGCCTCACTTCGCAGTCGTCTCCCAATTCGCCGTCGCCCTACTTCGCCGTCGTCTCCTGCCGACGTCAACGCCCCTAGAGCCACCAGAGCCGCGCGCCGTCGACGCCACCGGGGCGCATGCCGTTGCTACCTCTTGAGCACTGCGTTGGTTTTCCCTTGAAGAGGAAAGGGTGATGCAGTAAAGTAGCGTAAGTATTTCCCTCAGTTTTTGAGAACCAAGGTATCAATCCAGTAGGAGACCACGCTCGAGTCCCACTCACCTACACAAACAAATAAGAACCTCGCAACCAACGCGATAAAGGGGTTGTCAATCCCTTCACGGTCACTTACGAGAGTGAGATCTGATAGAGATGATAAGATAATATTTTTGGTATTTTTATGGTAAAGAGTAAAAGTAAAAAAAAGTAAAATAAACGGTGCCAGAAATAGCTAGTTGATGGGAGATTAATATGATGGAAAATAGACCCGGGGGCCATAGGTTTCACTAGTGGCTTCTCTCAAGATAGCACAAGTATTATGGTGGGTAAACGAATTACTGTCGAGCAATTGATAGAATTGAGCATAGTTATGAGAATATCTAGGTATGATCATGTATATAGGCATCACGTCCGTGACAAGTAGACCGACTCCTACCTGCATCTACTACTATTACTCCACACATCGACCGCTATCCAGCATGCATCTAGAGTATTAAGTTCATAAGAACAGAGTAACGCTTTAAGCAAGATGACATGATGTAGAGGGATAAACGCATGCAATATGATATAAACCCCATCTTTTTATCCTCGATGGCAACAATACGATACGTGTCGTTTCCCCTTCTATCACTGGGATCAAGCACCGCAAGATTGAACCCCAAGCTAAGCACTTCTCCCATTGCAAGAAAGATCAATCTAGTAGGCCAAACCAAACTGATAATTCGAAGAGACTTGCAAATATAACCAATCATACATAAAAGAATTCAGAGGAGATTCAAATATTGTTCATAGATAATCTTGATCATAAACCCACAATTCATCGGATCTCGACAAACACATTGCAAAAGAAGAGTTACATCAAATAGATCTCCAAGAGAATCGAGGAGAACTTTGTATTGAGATCCAAAGAGAGAGAAGAAGCCATCTAGCTAATAACTATGGACCCGAAGGTCTGAGGTAAACTACTCACACATCATCGGAGAGGCTATAGTTTTGATGTAGAAGCCCTCCGTGATCGATGCCCCCTCCGGCGGAGCGCCGGAAAAGGCCCCAAGATGGGATCTCACGGGTATAGAAGGTTGCGGCGGTGGAAATAGGGTTTTGGCTCCGTGTCTGATGGTTTTGCGGTACGTAGGTATATATAGGAGGAAGAAGTAGGTCAGTGGAGCTACGAGGGGCCCACGAGGGTGGAGGGCACGCCCAGGGGGGTAGGCATGCCCCCTGCCTCGTGGCCTCCTCGGTGATTTCTTGACGTCCACTCCAAGTCCTCTGGATCACGTTTGTTCCAAAAATAACTCTCCCGAAGGTTTCATTCCGTTTGGACTCCGTTTTATATTCCTTTCCTTAGAAACATTGAAATAGGCAAAAAACAACAATTTGGGCTGGGCCTCCGGTTAATAGGTTAGTCCCAAATATAATATAAAAGTGTATAATAAAGCCCATTAAACGTCCAAAACAGAATATATAATAGCATGGAACAATCAAAAGTTATAGATACGTTGGAGACGTATCAAGCATCCCCAAGCTTAATTCCCGCTCGTCCTCGAGTAGGTAAATGATAAAAACAGAATTTTTGATGTGGAATGCTACTTAGCATAATTTTCAATGTAATTCTCTTATTTCTGGTATGAATATTCAGATCAGAAAGATTCAAGATAAAAGTTTAATATTGACATAAAAAATAATAATACTTCAAGCATACTAATAAAGCAATCATGTCTTCTCAAAATAACATGACCAAAGAAAGCTATCCCTACAAAATCATATAGTCTGGCTATGCTCTATCTTCATCACACAAAGTATTTAATCATGCACAACCCCGATGACAAGCCAAGCAATTGTTTCATACTTTTGATGTTCTCAAACTTTTTCAATCTTCACGCAATACATGAGCGTGAGCCATGGATATAGCACTATATGTGGAATAGAATGGTGGTTGTGGAGAAGACAAAAAAAAGATAGTCTCACATCAACTAGACGTATCAATGGGCTATGGAGATGCCCATCAATAGATATCAATGTGAGTGAGTAGGGATTGCCATGCAACGGATGCACTAGAGCTATAGGTGTATGAAAGCTCAACAAAAGAAACTAAGTCGGTGTGCATCCAACTCGCTTGCTCACGAAGACCTAGGGCATTTTGAGGAAGCCCATAATTGGAATATACAAGCCAAGTTCTATAATGCAAAATTCCCACTAGTATATGAAAGTGAAAACATAGGAGACTCTCTATCATGAATATCATGGTGCTACTTTTGAAGCACAAGTGTGGTAAAAGGATAGTAACATTGTCCCTTCTCTCTTTTTCTCTCATTTTTTTATTTGGGCCTTTTCTCTTTTTTTATGTACTCTTTTTTTTCGTCCGGAGTCTCATCCCGACTTGTGGGGGAATCATATTCTCCATCATCCTTTCCTCACTAGGACAATGCTCTAATAATGATGATCATCACACTTTTATTTACTTACAACTCAAGAATTACAACTCAATACTTAGGACAAAAATATGACTCTATGTGAATGCCTCCGGCGGTGTACCGGGATATGCAATGAATCAAGAGTGACATGTATGAAAATTATGAACGATGGCTTTGCCACAAATACGATGTCAACTACATGATCATGCAAAGCAATATGACAATGATGACGCGTGTCATAGCAAACGGAATGATGGTAAGTTGCATGGCAATATATCTCGGAATGGCTATGGAAATTCCATAATAGGTAGGTATGGTGGCTGTTTTGAGGAAGGTATATGGTGGGTGTATGATACCGGCGAAAAGTGCGCGGTATTAGTGAGGCTAGCAATGGTGGAAGGGTGAGAGTGTGTATAATCCATGTACTCATCATTAGTCATAAAGAACTCATATACTTGTTGCAAAAATCTATTATTTATCGAAACAAAGTACTACGTGCATGCTCCTTGGGGGATAGATTGGTAGCAAAAGACCATCGCTCGTCCCCGACCGCCACTCATAAGGAAGACAATCAATAAATAAATCATGCTCCGACTTCATCACATAACGGTTCACCATACGTGCATGCTATGGGAATCACAAACTTTAACACAAGTATTTCTAAAATTCACAACTACTCAACTAGCATGACTCTACTATCACCATCTTCATATCTCAAAACAATTATCAAGCATCAAACTTCTCTTAGTATTCAACGCATTTATAAGAAATTTTTTACTAATCTTGGATGCCTATCATATTAGGACTAATTTCTCAATTTAAGAAAATTACCATGCTGTTTTGTAGGACTCTCAAAATAATATAAGTGAAGCATGAGAGAACAAAAGTTTCTATAAAACAAAACCACCGCCGTGCTCTAAAAGATATAAGTGAAGCACTAGAGCAAAAACTATATGGCTCAAAAGATATAAGTGAAGCACATAGAGTATTCTAACAAATTCCGAATCATGTGTGTCTATCTCAAAAGGTGTGTACAGCGAGGATGATTGTGGTAAACTAAAAGCAAAGACTCAAATCATACAAGACGCTCCAAGAAAAAACACATATCATGTGGTGAATAAAAATATAGCTCCAAGTAAAGTTACCGATGGACGAAGACGAAAGAGAGGATGCCTTCCGGGGCATCCCCAAGCTTTGGCTTTTTGGTGTCCTTGATTTACCTTGGGGTGCCTTGGTCATCTCCAATCTTAGGCTCTTGACACTCCTTGTTCCATAATCCATCAAATCCTTACCCAAAACTTGAAAACTTCACAACACAAAACTTAACAGAAAATCTCGTGAGCTCCGTTTGCGAAAGAAAACAAAACACCACTTCAAGGTACTGTATTGAACTCATTATTTATTTATATTGGTGTTAAACCTACTGTATTCCAACTCTTCTATGGTTTATAAACTATTTTACTATCCATAGACTCATCAAAATAAGCAAACAACACATGGAAAACAGAATCTTTCAAAAACAGAACAGTCTGTAGTAATCTGTAACTAACACAAACTTCTGGAACTCAGAATAATCTACCAAAACAGGACGACCTAGATAATTTGTTTATTGATCTTCTGCAATTGGAATCAGTATTTTATCATGTTCTGGTGATTTTTAACAATTGTTTTCGTGAACTGAAAGTTTCTGGAATTTTCAGCAAGATCAAATAACTCTCATCCAAGAAGATCCTATAGGTTTCACTTGGCACAAACACTAATTAAAACATAAAAAAAATCTAACCAGAGGTTAGATCAAAGATTTATTATTAAACAGAAACAAAAAAAACTAAAAATTAAAAATAAAATTGGGTTGCCTCCCAACAAGCGCTATCGTTTAACGCCCCTAGCTAGGCATAAAAGCGAGGATAGATCTAGGTATTCCCATCTTTGGTAGGCTATCCATAAGTGGATCTCATAATAGATTCATATGGTAATTTAATTTTCTTTCTAGGGAAGTGTTCCATGCCTTCCCTTAGTGGAAATTGGAATCTAATATTCCCTTCCTTCATATCAATGATTGCACCAATCGTTCTAAGGAAAGGTCTACCAAGAATAATAGGACATGAAGGATTGCAATCTATATCAAGAACAATGAAATCTACGGGCACATAGTTCCTATTTGCAACAATAAGAACATCATTAATTCTTCCCATAGGTTTCTTAATAGTGGAATCCGCAATGTGCAAGTTTAAAGAACAATCATCAAATTCACGGAAACCTAACAAATCACACAAAGTTTTTGGAATCGTGGAAACACTAGCACCCAAATCACACAAAGCATAGCATTCATGATCTTTAATTTTAATTTTAATAGTAGGTTCCCACTCATCATAAAGTTTTCTAGGGATAAAAACTTCCAACTCATGTTTTTCTTCATAAGATTGCATTAAATCATCAACGATATGTTTAGTAAAAGCTTTATTTTGACTATAAGCATGAGGAGAATTTAGCACGGATTGCAACAAGGAAATACAATCTATCAAAGAGCAATTATCATAATTAAATTCCTTGAAATCTGATACATCTCCAACGTATCTATAATTTATGAAGTATTCATGTTATTATATTGTCCATCTTAGATGTTTTATATGCATTTATATGCTATTTTATATGATTTTTGGGGCTAACCTATTAACCTAGAGCCCAGTGCTAGTTTCTGTTTTTCCTTGTTTTTGAGTTCTACAGAAAAGGAATACCAAACGGAGTCCAATTGACGTGCCAATTTTTGTTGATTTTTTATGGACCAAAAGAAGCCCCTGGACCAAAAGAGTTGGGCCAGAAGAGTTCCGGGCTGTCCACGAGGGTGGGGGGCGCGCCCACCCCCCTGGGCATGGGCCCCTGCCTCGTGGACGACTCGGAGACCCCCCTGACGTGAAAGCAACGCCAAAAATTCCTATAAATACAGAAACCCCCAGAAAATAACCGAGATCGGGAGTTCCGCCGCCGCAAGCCTCTGTAGCCACGAGAAATCAATCTAGGCCCTCTCTGGCACCCTGCCGGAGGGGGCCATCATCACCGGAGGCCATGGAGGAGGATCCCGGAGGGGCCTTCATCGCCATGAAGGCCATGGACCAAAGGGAGAACCTCTCCCCATCTAGGGGGAGGCCATGGAGGAGGAAGCACAAGGGGGAAAACCTCTCCTTCTCTCTCTCGGTGGCGCCGGAGTGCCATCAGGAGGGGAATCATAGCCACGGTGATCGTCTTCATCAACATCACCATCATCATCACCATCCTCATCTCTTTTACGCGGTCCACTCTCCCGCACCCCGTTGTAATCCCTACTTGAACATGGTGCTTTATGCCACATATTATGATCCAATGATGTGTTGCCATCTTATGATGTTTCGAGTAGATATCCTTTGTCCTTGGGTTGATTGATGATCTAGATTGGTACGAGTTATATGTTTTATTTTGGTGCTGTCCTATGGTGCCCTCCGTGTCGCGCAAGCGTGAGGGATTCTCGCTATAGGGTGTTGCAATACGTTCATGATTCACTTATAGTGGGTTGCTTGAGTGACAGAAGCATAAACCCGAGTAAGGGGGTTGTTGCGTATGGGATAAAGGGGACTTGATGCTTTAATTCTATGGTTGGGTTTTACCTTAATGATCTTTAGTAGTTGCGGATGCTTGCTAGAGTTCCAATCTTAAGTGCATATGATCCAAGAAGAGAAAGTATGTTAGCTTATGCCTCTCCCTCATATGAAATTGCAATGACGACTACCGGTCTTGTTAACAATTGCCTAGGACAATTCCGCACACCGCCATCATTATTCCACACTCTCTATTTATAATATTTAGTAATATATTCTAAATTTATGATAACAGCACCTACTTTTATATTTTAGCTCTTCGATATCATGCAAAGTTATCCTCTTCATACACACAACATAGTTTTATTTCTCGTTTCTAGTTGGAAGCAAACGTTCGGTGTACGTAGATTCGTATTAGTGGCAGATAGGACTTGAGAGAATATTGATCTTACCTTTAGCTCCTTGTGGGTTCGACACTCCATACTTATCACTTCCACCTTTGGGAATTGCTATGATGATTCCCTGCACTTGGGGATTATCAAAATCCAAGATAGTGGGTTCATTGATATCTAAAGTTTTGACCTCTTCAATCCCACTTTTACCAATTTTTGCATCAAGATCTAAAAACTCCAAATTTTTGGGACGCCCTAACTAAAGTTGACTCATCTCCAGTCCCATCATTATCAAGATTCATATTGCAAAACAATGGTTTAATAGGAGACACATCAATAACTTTTAGATCTTCATCTTTATTCTCATAAAAATTTGAAGTACACGCTTTTACAAAGCATTCTTTCTTAGCACGCATCCTAGCGGTTCTTTCTTTGCACTCATCAATGGAAATTCTCATGGCTTTGAGAGACTCATTGATATCATGCTTAGGTGGAATAGATCTAACTTTCAAAGAATCAACATCAAGAGAAATTCTATCCACGTTCCTAGCCAATTCGTCAATTTTAAGCAATTTTTCTTCAAGCAAAACATTGAAATTCTTTTGTGAATTCATAAACTCTTTAACACTAGTCTCAAATTCAGAGGGCATCTTATTAAAAGTTCCATAAGAATTATTGTAGGAATTACCATAATTATTAGAGGAATTACTAGGGAATGGCCTAGCATTAAAGTTTCCTCTATACACGTTTTTACCAAAATTATTCCTACAAAAAAAATTCACATCCATAGATTCATTATTATTCTCAATCAAAGTAGACAAAGGCATATCATTAGGATCAGAAGAAACACTCCTATTAGCAAATAATTTCATAAGTTCATCCATCTTTCCACTCAAAACATTAATTTCTTCTCTCGCATGCACTTTTTTACTAGTAGATCTTTCAGTGTGCCATTGAGAATTAACCATAATATTATCTAGGAGTTTAGTAGCTTCTCCTGAAGTGATTTCCATAAAAGTGCCTCCTGCGGCCGAATCTAAAAGATTTCTAGAAGCAAAATTCAATCCGGCATAAATTTTTTGTATAATCATCCATAAATTCAAACCATGTGTAGGGCAATTACGTATCATTAATTTCATTCTCTCCCAAGCTTGTGCAACGTGTTCATGATCAAGTTGCTTAAAATTCATAATATCGTTTCTAAGAGAGATGATCTTAACGGGAGGAAAATACTTAGAGATAAAAGCATCTTTGCACTTATTCCAAGAATCAATACTATTTTTAGGCAAAGACGAAAACCAAGTTTTAGCGTGATCTCTAAGCGAAAAAGGAAATAGCTTCAACTTAACAATATCATTGTCCACATCTTTCTTCTTTTGCATGTCACACAAATAAACAAAGCTATTTAGATGGGTTGTCGCATCTTCACTAGGAAGGCCGGCGAATTGATCTTTCATGACAAGATTCAGCAAAGCAGCATTGATTTCACAAGATTCAGCATCGGTAAGAGGAGCAATCGGAGTGCTAAGAAAATCATTGTTGTTGGTATTGGTAAAGTCACACAATTTAGTATTGTCTTGAGCCATCATGACAAGCAAGCAATCCAACACACGAGTAAACAAGAAACAAGCGAAAAAGAAGCGAACAGAAAAGAGGGCGAATAAAACGGCAAGGGTGAAGTGGGGGAGAGGAAAACGAGAGGCAACTAGCAAATAATGTAATGCGAGGGATAAGAGTTTGTGATGGGTACTTGGTATGTCTTGACTTGTGCGTAGACTCCCCAGCAACGGCGCGAGAAATCCTTCTTGCTACCTCTTGAGCACTGTGTTGGTTTTCCCTTGAAGAGGAAAGGGTGATGCAGTAAAGTAAGGTAAGTATTTCCCTCAGTTTTTGAGAACCAAGGTATCAATCCAGTAGGAGACCACGCTCGAGTCCCATGCACCTACACAAACAAATAAGAACCTCGCAACCAACGTGATAAAGGGGTTGTCAATCCCTTCAAGGTCACTTACGAGAGTGAGATCTGATAGAGATGATAAGATAATATTTTTGGTATTTTTATGGTAAAGAGTAAAAGTAAAGAAAGCAAAATAAACGGTGCCAGAAATAGCTAGTTGGCGGGAGATTCATATGATGGAAAATAGACCTGGGGGGCATAGGCTTCACTAGTGGCTTCTCTCAAGATAGCATAAGTATTACGGTGGGTAAACGAATTACTGTCGAGCAATTGATAGAATTGAGCATAGTTATGAGAATATCTAGGTATGATCATGTATATAGGCATCACGTCCAAGACAAGTAGACCGACTCCTACCTGCATCTACTACTATTACTCCACACATCGACCGCTATCCAGCATGCATCTAGAGTATTAAGTTCATAAGAAGAGAGTAACGCTTTAAGCAAGATGACATGATGTAGAGGGATAAACTCATGCAATATGATATAAACCCCATCTTTTTATCCTTGATGGCAACAATACAATACGTGTCGTTTCCCCTTCTATCACTGGGATCGAGCACCGCAAGATTGAACCCAAAGCTAAGTACTTCTCCCATTGCAAGAAAGATCAATCTAGTAGGCCAAACCAAACTGATAATTCGAAGAGACTTCCAAAGATAACCAATCATACATAAAAGAATTCAAAGGAGATTCAAATATTGTTCATAGATAATCTTGATCATAAACCCACAATTCATTGGATCTTGACAAACACACCGCAAAAGAAGAGTTACATCAAATAGATCTCCAAGAGAATCGAGGAGAACTTTGTATTGAGATCCAAAGAGAGAGAAGAAGCCATCTAGCTAATAACTATGGACCCGAAGGTCTGAGGTAAACTACTCACACATCATCGGAGAGGCTATGGTGTTGATGTAGAAGCCCTCCGTGATTGATGCCCCCTTTGGCGGAGCGCTGGAAAAGGCCCCAAGATGGGATCTCACGGGTACAGAAGGTCGCGGTGGTGGAAATAGGGTTTTGGCTCCGTGTCTGATGGTTTGGGGGTACGTAGGTATATATAGGAGGAAGAAGTAGGTCAGTGGAGCTACGAGGGGCCCACGAGGGTGGAGGGCGCTCCCAGGGGGGTACACGCGCCCTGCTGCCTCGTGGCCTCCTCGATGATTTCTTGACGTCCACTCCAAGTCCTCTGGATCATGTTTGTTCCAAAAATAACTCTCCCGAAGGTTTCATTCCATTTGGACTCCGTTTGATATTCCTTTCATTCGAAACACTGAAATAGGCAAAAGACAGCAATTTGGGCTAGCCCTCCGGTTAATAGGTTAGTCCCAAAAATAATATGAAAGTGTATAATAAAGCCCATTAAATGTCCAAAACAGAATATATAATAGCATGGAACAATAAAAAATTATAGATACGTTGGAGACGTATCTGCCGTCGACGCCCCTGGAGCCAAGGGGCCTCATCAACGCCACCGGAGCCACCCTTGGCGCCAGCGGAGCCACCCTCGACGCCCTGCCTCCCTCGCCACAACTGCCTCCCTCGCCGTCATCGGATACGCCCCTGCCTCCCTCGCCACCACTGCCTCCCTCGGCACGACCGGAGCCATCCTTTGTAAGCCCCCACCCCTCCTCTCTCTCTCATGCATAGCACAAACATTGGACAGAGAACTAGCTAGCTAGGTTAACTAGTTTAATTAGGTTAATTATCTAGGTTATTGCAAAAATTTAGGTAGGACTTTGACAGAGAACTAGTTAGGTTAACTAGTTTAATTAGGTTAATTATCTAGGTTAGTGCAAAAATTTAGTTAGGGCTTTGACAAAGAACTAGCTAGGTTAACTACTTTAATTAGGTTAATTATCTAGTTAAACTAGGTTAACTAACTAGGTTAAATAGCTAGGTTAATTAGGTTTTTAGGTTAACAAGCTAGGTTAACTAGGTTCGCTAGGTTAGAGGAAAAATTTATTTTAGAGCATTAGGTGAGAAGGGTTAGAGAAGGGACAGAATTTGAGTTCTGTCCTAGGCAGAGAAGTGTTTAGTGAGGTCATTTTGCAAAGATTTTTGATTTTTGAAAATACCACTATTTTTCTAGGAAAAGAATTTAGGCAAGTTTTATTTTAAAGATGATCCTTCCTAGACTTTTATTGTTGATTCTATCTTTTCATTGAAGTGGTCATGTTATATCTTTTCATTGAAGTGTGGTTCGATTGTGCCCATGTGGCCTTTTGTTGTTTCCAGGGAATGAAGCGCGGATGGCCTATGTTTTGCCGGAATGTTGATTCATTTCCGTTCCGGCAAATTTCAGGTGCTCGATTTGTCCACTTTTTAGCAAAGGTCATGCCGAAATTTTCCGTGAATTTCGGCATGACTTGTGCTACAAACTAGGACATATCGAGTGCCCGCGATTTGCCGCACCGGGAAGGAGTCAATGTTCCTGCAAAGCATAGGCCTTTTTTATGTCATTATTCATTTTATTAGGTCTAGAATTAATTGACTAGATTTAATTGTAGGAAACATGGCTAGCAACGATGAAGGACAGGGTTCTGGTGACTGCGACAACGTCTACCTGGCGGCAGAAGAATTTTTGAGAGAAGCCGACAATCAAGAGTTGATGTTGCTGGGTCCACCTATCACATCGGAGATTGAGACCGACATCGAAGCCGGCGCTGAGACTGAGATCGGCGTCGAGACCGGTGCTCAGACTGAGACTGGCACCGAGACTAGCGGAGCCGGTATAGAACCGAAAGCAAAGAGGCAATGGCTTCCTAACAAGTTCAGGACTACTAGACTGGTGGTCACGGAGGTGGACGACGGCAATTTTGAGCCAACCGCATCCGAGGAAGCGCGCGCGTGCTACGGGAATCAAATAATCTGCATCATACGGACAAGCGCCACCATCAACGATGAGAAACTACAGAAGATAGATAATATGAGGCCCTCCCTCCTAAAGAAGCTGCACCAGATATTCTTGTTCCCGGGCCGAAATGAAAAGGATTATAAAGATCCAGATAAGGACCCGACAATGAAGAAGATAAACAAACACGCCATGACCAAGTTTAGTGATGTGTTGGCCGCCTGGAAATCAAGGGTGAAATATTAGATCGTCAATAAAAGGAACCCTACTCCGAGATTGTAAAGGATAATCCGACAATCACGACAGAGCACTTTGAAATATTCAAGGTGGCTTGCGAGGCCGAAGCTGCCAAAAAAAGTCGAAGTACATGAAGGGGCTTCAACAGAGGAACATTGGGTGCCACCACCTCGGAAGTTGTGGTCACGGCGGGAAGAGGTCCATATGGGCCAAGGAGGATGCGGAAGCCGCGAGTCTGGGCATCCCAGACCCCTTGGCAGAGTTCACCGTCCCACAGGAGTGTGATGTCCTCAGGGCCCGGCACCGTTGGGACCCAGTGAAGAAGATTTTCTAGATGAACGCGGTCATGACGGAGTTCATGAGACTGCTGGTAATTTTAGTTTCTGATCAATTCGACCGCACGTTAGTCATATTTGTAAACATCCTTGTGCCTTTTGCAGAGAGAGCAGCACCGGATTACGACCGAAAGCGACTCACCGTCTGAGGCATTGGCGAGGCCCAAGTGGGACACTCCATTCAACCAGGCGTTGAACATATTGAAACGACTCCCGATGGAGACTCGACCGTCGTATGGACGCGTGCACGGTGTCGGAGACGGCGCCACGTGGAAGAAGTACTACCATGAGACCACGGAGGAGAGAAAGGAAAGACGGAGGTTAACTGAAGAAAACATCGACAAGAAGGTTGAGATTGCGGTTGTGAAGAAATCATCTGAGGTAGTCGCAATAGCGGTAGCTGCCGCAAAACAGGTGCTTGTAGATATGTCTACTTCCTTGGTTCCGTCCGTTTTCAATTGGAGCAGGCAAAATCCAGAAAAAATGCAGCGGACTTTCCCCTTGCTGACTTCTTGGGCAGCAGCTCAAGTATCATTACACCAGCACCTGCAGCTGCACCTGCTTCCGCACTGGCTCCTGCACCTGCTCCCGCACCGGCTCCGGCACTGAACGTGCTTGGCGGTGCTTCGTCTTTGGCTGAGCTCGATGCCCTCGCGGTATCTGTCACATCGGCCCCCTTCAATAAATGTATAATCTCACGTTTTTGTTGCCTTTCGGATGTCTGACGTCGCAGACTTTTCTTTGCAGGTTGACAAAACCACGTGCACCATATTGTACACCATCGGCGACCAGAAGGTGGACATGGGGAAGGTGACGCTAATGGAGCCAAAGGAACCATTGTTCCATAGCCGGCCGATCCCCCGGACGTCTTCAAGGTTTTCGTGGCCAGTGTCAAACCGGGCCACGAGAATTTGCCTCCTCTGGTACTAGTGGGGGATGACGACGAGACCCCACGGTGGCTTGGTGATTGTTGCAATGGGTGGGTCCTGTTGTGGCCAAAGAGTCAGCTTTGTTTGGAGGCGGTCGGGAGCACACCCACAAGCACGTAGTTAGGTATGAACATCAACACCTCACCTACCCAATTAGCATTGGCTATCATGCTGGGTGATAGCAGAGGGGGTGAGGAAAAGGCTCCATTAGTTGCTGGTGACGTCGCCATATTTGAGGATGAGGATGACGATGACACTCAACAGTATGTCAATACTGGCGCCTACTTAGGGTTTGAGCGTCATGAGTCGGTGCCTGAATTGCCGTCTCCGGAGGCTGAACGTATTATGGACGACCTTCCGGTAGTAAAGAAGTCTAGGAAGAGACCGGGGAAAAGAAAAAAAGTTGCTTCTATGATCCAGCTGCCTCAGCAGCCTCGGCTTCAAGACCGTATAGATATCCCCCGTGCGGAAAAATGGCATATCCCCGGTCAACCAATCCTACTTGAAGCATCCCTAGGGGCCAGATTCGACGATCTAAGGAGACTTCATGACGATGTGCCGCGGATAGAGAAAGGCATCATTGCCTCAAAAGATCCAGGATACCCATTCTACATGGTTAACGTTCCGCAGCAATTATCGTACGTCGACACATTCCCCGCGGAGAAGTTCTTCCTTCGATTCGATTACATATTCGACATGTTTCACATGAAGAAGCTGGATTTTACGTTTGTCCACCTTTATGCCTTGCACATGAACTAAAATATCGGGGTAGAGCAGATACCTCATATCTATGTCACTGACCCGTACTTCATGCACGAGGGCTTCTTGGGAGTCTGCGCAAAGCACCATGAATATGCGAGGGAATACATCGTCAATTTCATGCTCGCTAATAAGGACAAGGAGGCGATTCTCGTGCCTTATCATCTCCTGTAAGTGATCCGCGCGGATATCCTTCCTTCGATTTCAATCATTCATTTGCACGGTGGAGGCTAATTAATTTGAGGTGTACTTATTTTGCGCATCGGCGTGCGCGCCGTCCTCATCATCCTCTACCCCCGATACTCCCACGCTCTTTACTTGGACTCGTCGAAGAACATTAACAAAAAGGATTACACCCACATCAAGGATGTTCTCGACAGTGCTATGTTTTACTACGACGCACGGGGTGGAGAGGTCAAGGACAAGAAGAGAAGGGACGGTAGGCCCGCCTTCGGCCATAAGACCGACCTCTGCTGCATCCAGCAACCGAGTGATTATCTTAATGATGGGTTCTATGTCCTACACCACATGCTGGAGTACAGACAGGATCACCAGAACCTTCACATGTCACCTACATCCGGCGATGCCCATATTTCGCAATGGGCAAAGAACGTAGGAGATATCGAGGATCATCGACTTTGAGCTGAGTTCTACCACATCCAGCACGAACTTGCCCAAATCATCATGATGGAGGTCGTCGGAAAAACAAAGGATGTTCTACGAAGAAGGACAAATGTCGCGGGAAGACGTCCGAACACGGGTAGCCGCTCAGCATCTCGACTTGAAGCCTTTCACTAGGCTCGGGGACTATCTCCCTGACTTGGATGGATGACACTACATGTTGGAGTGATTGTCGATATATGACAATGTGTTCGTTTAGTCCATACTTTTTGTATGACGAAACTTTGAGTTATGCACGACGAAACTTTATTTGTGATGTAATTAAACTGTCCTCCTCGACTAGCGACGACCACTCTAGTTAGGGCATTTTGGGTACGATCAACTTTGTTATTTATGCTTATGATATGTTGCTTCTATTTTTGCCAAGTCCGTCTCTTTCTGTTGCTCAACTATATATGTTGCATATCATCGACTCATGTGACGATGCAAGTGCATAGATCATCGATGGTGAAGAAGTGCTACGCCAGGAGTATATATATGACGAGTGGCCGGAGTGTCAGGCCCAGGTGTACCAGTTTCCGGTTTCCGAGCGACAGGAAGTAGTTAGTTTAGGTTCACGCTAATGCGAGAGAGGGATACAAACTCATGTACTGCATAGTTCCGCTCTCACTCAAAGTGATAGCTCTTCTCACGTATATCATTGTTTAGATGGATGACAATGTAGTTGCAAGTAATCGAGACTTGTATCGCTATTTTTGAGATGATGACGAGAGACCACTTTGTGTTGGATGATGATTATGATGATGACATGATTTGATGAGACCATTTGTATGTATATGCTATGATTACATTTGTATGTGTATGATATGCTAAAGATTATTGTATAAAGCCTATTCAAATACAAAAAAAATATGCAGAAAAAAACAGAAACTAATAAAACTAGTAGTAGTGAGGGGAACAAAGTAGCATTAGTGTTGCCTTACTAGTAGCGCTACCTGCTAAAAAGCGCTGCAGATATTAGCAGCAGTGCTTTGCACTAAAGCGCGCTACTGCTAGCTATGTATAGCAGTAGCGTGGGACGACAGGCACTACTGCTACACGTTAGCTATAGCGCCTTATCAGTAGCGCGTCGTCCCGCGCTACCGATAGGCAAAATACCCGCGCTACTGATAGGGTTTTCCCTAGTAGTGTTTGTTTGCTTGTTCACTTGGTATAATTGTGTATTTATTGAAAATAAGGAAGAAAAGAGTTTATGGATCCTCATCCACTTTCTAATCTTTTTAAGAAATCCAATTACGACGAACCTATTGCTAGTGAGTTGAGTGCACTAGATTATCTTTATGAAGTTTTGCTTGAAATTCGTGAATCTGGAAATTGTGATGAAGTACTTAAAGAGGAAAATTTTGAAGTGATTCACGATAGCTCCTTGAATAAAAGCATGATTTAAATGGTGTTATTATAAATTATATTAATTTCAATTGTGCTAATAATATGCAGAACCCCAAGCTTGGGGATGCTAATTTTGATATGTCCGCTACTTATTGCAATGATCATGATTGGGGTGATTCTTCTTATGATCTTGAAAATTTATTTAAGCCTCGTGATGAATATGTTTGCGATAATATTGAAAGTGGGTTTGGAAGAGTGTCGACTCTAGTTAACAATGATCCCACTACTTTGGATAATGATCAATCTTATGAAATTTTTGATAAAAGTGGGTTTTCATAGGTCATGACTTTAGTTAATGTTAATCCCACTATCTTGGAAGAGTGTCAACCTTGCATGCATGTGGATCATCTAGAGAATATGGTATGTTATAGCTATATTGTTGAATTTGAATATGATCCCACATGTAATTATTATGAGAGAAAAAATATGGTTGTAAAAAGTTTCATGTTACTCAATTACCTCTCGTCATGTTGAGATTGCTATTGTTTCTTTCTTCTTCCTTGCATATGCTAGTTTTTGCTTGTCTTGATAATTGGTTTGCTTATAAAATGCATATGCATAGGAATTATGTTGGACTTAAAAAAATTCACATGCTAGATGATGCTCTCTTTGTGTTTCGATTGCTATCTTTTATGTGAGCACCATTGAAATTATCAATGCCTAGCTAAAAGGATTTAAAGAAAAGCGCTTGTTGGGAGACAACCCAATATTTTTGTTTTATGTTTTTATGTGAAATACACATTATACCTTTGTAGTAATGGTTTTTTGGTGTTTTAATTACTATTTGAGCCAAATAAGACCTTTGGGATGGTCTGCAGTGATAGTTGATTTGATCTAGCTGAAAAACAGAAACTTTTGCGTCCAGTAAAATACTTTTGATAATTCACAGAAGTGAACAAACCTTCTGAATGTTTTACACAAGATTGATATACAAATTGCCCAGGTTGTCCCGAGTTTTTGGAATTCGTAGAGTTACAGAAGTATTCGAAATTTCCATATTGCTACAAACTGTTTTGTTTTTGACAGATTCTGTTTTCTATGTGTTGTTTGCTTATTTTGATGAATCTATGGGTAGTATCGGGGGGTATGAACCATGTAAAAGTTGTAATACAGTAGATATTACACCAATATAAATAAATAATGAGTTCACAACAGTACCAAAAGTGGTGATTTTATTTTCTTATACTACCGGAGGATCTCATGAGTTTTCTGTTGAGTTTTGTGTTGTCAAGTTTTCAAGTTTTGGGTAAAGATTTGATGAACTATGGAATAAGGAGTGGCAAGAGCCTAAGATTGGGGACGCCCAAGGCACCCCAAGGTAACATTCAAGGACAATCAATCATCTAAGCTTGGGGATGCACCGGATGGCATCCCCTCTTTCGTGTTCAATCCATCGGTAAATTTACTTGGGGCTATATTTTCATTCACCATATGATATGTGTTTTTCTTCGAGCATCTTGTATGATATGAGTCTTTTATTTTTAGTTTGCCACAATTATCCTTTCTGTAAACACCTTTTGAGAGGGACATGCATTAATCGTGAACTTATTAGAATACTCTATGTGCTTCACTTTTATCTTTTGAGCTAGGCAATATGCTCTAGTGCTTCACTTATATCTTTTTAGAGCATGGCGGTGGCTTTATTTTATAGAAATTTTTGAACTCTCATGCTTCACTTATATTATTTTGAGAGTCTTAAACAGCATGGTAATTTGCTTAGGTTATGAATTTAGTACGTGATGGGCATCCAAGAGGGATATAATAAAAACTTTCATATAAAGTGCATTGAATAATATGAGAAGTTTGATTCCTTGCATATTGTTTTGAGATATAAAGATGGCGATATTAGAGACATGCTAATGAGTAATTATGGATTGGTAGAAATACTTGTGTTAAAGTTTGTGATTCCTGTAGCATGCACATAAGGTGAACCACTATGTGATGAAGTCGGAGCATGATTTATTTTTTTGATTGCCATCTTTTGTGTTGAGGTTGGGATCGCGCGATGGTTAACTCCTACCAACCCTTCCCCTAGGGGCATGCATTTAGTACTTTGTTTCGATAGCTTCTAGACTTTTACAATAAGTATGTGAGTTCTTTATGATTAATGCTGAGTCCATGGATTATACGCACTCTCACCCTTCCACCATTGCTAGTCTATCTAGTACCGCACAACTCTCGCCCGTGCATTACACCCATCATATACCTTCCTCAAAATAGCCACCATACCTACCTATTATAGCATTTCCATAGCCATTTCGAGATATATTGCCATGCAACTTCCACGGTTCAATTTATTAGGACACGCTTCATCATTGTCATATTGCTTTGAATGATCATGTAGTTGACATCATATTTGTGGCAAAGCCAACATTCATATTTGTCATACATGTCACTCTTGAGTCATTGCACATCCCGGTACACCGCCGGGGGCATTCATATAGAGTCATATATTTGTTCTAGTATCAAGTTGTAATTCTTGAGTTGTAAAGTAAATAAAAGTGTGATGATCATCATTATTAGAGCATTGTCCCAAGTGAGGAAAGGATGACGGAGAATATGATTCCCCCACAAGTCGGGATGAGACTCTGGATGTAAAAAAGTAGGAAAAAAAGAGGTCAAAGAGCCCAAAATAAAAAAATGAGAGAAAAGAGAGAAGGGGCAATGCTACTATCCTTTTTCCACACTTGTGCTTCAAAGTAGCACCATGATCTTCATGATAGAGAGTCTCCTATTTTGTCACTTTCATATACTAGTGGGAATTTTTCATTATAGAACTTGGCTTGTATATTCCAATGATGGGCTTCCTCAAAATTACCCTAGGTCTTCGTGAGCAAGCAAGTTGGATGCACACCCATTTAGTTTCTTTTTGAGCTTTCATATACTTATAGCTCTAGTGCATCCATTGCATGGAAATCCCTACTCACTTACATTGATATCCATTGATGGGCATCTCCATGGCCCGTTGATACGCCTAGTTGATGGGAGACTATCTCATTCTTTTTGTCTTCTCCACAAACCAGCATATTCTATTCCATCGATAGTGTTATATCCATGGCTCATGCTCATGTATTGCGTGAAAGTTGAAAAAGTTTGAGAACACTAAAGTATGAAACAATTGCTTGGCTGACTCCGGGGTTGTGCATGATTGAAATATTTTTGTGTGGTGAAGATGGAGCATATCCAGACCATATGAATTTGTAGGGATAGCTTTCTTTGGCCATGTTATTTTGAGAAGACATGTTTCTTTATTAGTATGCTTGAAGTATTGTTGTTTTATGTCAATATTAAACTTTTTCTTTGAATCTTATGGATCTGAACATTCATGCCACAATAAAGAATATTACATGGATAAATATGTTAGGTAGCATTCCACATAAAAAATTGTGTTTTCTCATTTACTTACTCGAGGACGAGCAGGAATTAGGCTTAGGGATGCTTGATACGTCTCCAATGTATCTATAATTTTTTATTGTTCTATGCTATTATATTATCTATTTTGGATGTTTTCCTATTAAGCTAGAGCCCAGTGCCAGTTTCTGTTTTTTTCCTTGTTTTTGAGTTTTACAGAAAAGGAATATCAAACGGAGTCCAAACGGAATAAAACTTTCGCGATAATTTTACTTGGACCAGAAGACACACGTAGGACTTGGAGATGAAGTTAGAGGAGTCCCGAGGCAGCGGCAAGCCTTAGGGGCACGCCCTAGAGGGGCACCCCTGGCTTGTGGGTGACCTGAGGCTCCTCGAACCCTAATTCTTCGCCTATAAATTCCCAAATATTCCCAAACGACCAGAAGCGTACACCAAAATACTTTTCTGCTACCGCAAGCCTCTGTTCCCGTGAGATCCCATCTTGGGGCCTTCTCCGACCATCTGCCGGAGGGGGATTCGATCATGGAGGGAATCTACATCAACCCTATTGCCTCTCCGATGATGTGTGAGTAGCTTACCATAGACCTATGGGTCCATATCTAGTAGATAGATGGCTTCTTCTCTCTCTTTTATCTTCAATAGAAAGTTCTCCTCGATGTTCTTGGAGATCTATCCGATGTAATACTTTTTTGCGGTGTGTTTGTCGATATCCGTTGAATTGTGTATTTATGATCAGCTTATCTATGAATATTATTTGAATCTTCTCTGAATTCTTATATGCATGATTTGATATCTTTGTATTTCTCTTCGAATTATCGGTTGGTTTGGCCAACTAGATTGGTATTTCTTGCAATGGGAGAGGTGCTTAGTTTTGGGTTCAATCTTGCGGTGTCCTCACCCAGTGACATAGTAGCGGTAGCGAGGCACGTATTGTATTGTTGCCATCAAGGGTAAAAAGATGGGGTTTTCATCATATTGCTAGATTTTATCCCTCTACATCATGTCACCTTACTTAAGGCGTTACTCTGTTCTTATGAACTTAATACTCTAGATGCATGCTGGATAGCGGTCGATGTGTGGAGTAATAGTAGTAGATGCAGGCAGGAGTCGGTCTAGTTGACACAGATGTGATGCCTATATTCATAATCATTTCCTTGGATATCGTCATAAATTTGTGATTTTCTATCAATTGCTCGACAGTAATTTGTTCACCCACCGTGTTATTTTCTTTCAAGAGAGAAGCCTCTAGTGAAACCTATGGCCCCCAGGTCTATTTTCCATCATATATTCTCAGATCTATAAACCCAAAAGCCCAAAAATACCTTGCTGCAATTTATTTGTTTTTATTTTGTTTTTAGTAATCTTTTATATATATCTCTATCAGATCTCACCATCACAATTATCCGTCAAGGGATTGACAACCCCTTTATCGCGTTGGGTGCAAGTGTTTGATTGTTTATGCAGGTGAATAGATTGGAGACTTGCTTGTACCTCCTACTGGATTGATACCTTGGTTCTCTACTGAAGGAAATACTTATCTCTACTTTGCTGCATCATCCTTTCCTCTTCAACGGAAAAAACAACGCAAGATCAAGAAGTAGTAGACCTAAGTCAGCCTTTATAAATTCTCTATTCTCTAGAGATCCCATCTGGGGACCTTTTTCGGTACTCCGCCGGAGGGGGAATCGATCACGGAGGGGCTCTACATAAACCTTATTGCCCTTCCTATGATGCGTGAGTAGTTTACCACAGACCTACGGGTCCATAGCTAGTAGCTAGATGGCTTATTCTCTCTCTTTCTCTTGATATTCTTGAATACAATGTTCTCCTTGATGTTCTTGGAGTTCTACCCAATGTAATTCTTTTTTGATGTGTGTTTGTTGGGATCCGATGAATTGTACGTTTATGATCAGATCTATCCATGAATATTATTTGAGTTTTCTCTGATCTCTTTATGCATGATTACTATAGCTTCGTATTTCTTCTCCAATCTACTGATTTGGTTTGACAAACTAGATTGATTTATCTTGCAATGGGAAGAGGTGCTTTGTAATGGGTTCGATCTTGAAGTGCTCAATCCCAGTGATAGAAGGGGGCATGACACGTATGGATCTTTGCTATTAAGGGTAAAAAGATGGGGTTTATTCATATGTGAGTTTATCTTGTCTACATCATGTCATCTTGCTTAAGGCGTTACTCCGTTCTTTATGAACTTACTACTCTAGATGCATACTGGATGTGGAATAATAGTAGTAGATGCAGAATCGTTTCGGTCTACTTGTCTCGGACATGATGCCTATATATGATCATTGCCTTGGATATTGTCATAATTATTTGTTTTTCTATCAATTGCCTCACAGTAATTTGTTTACCCACCGTATGCCATTTTCAAGAGAGAAGCCTCTAGTGAAAACCATGGCCCCCGAGTATATCTTTTATGATATATAAAAATCCTAAAATATCTTGCTGTGTTTTTACTTTATTTATTTTATTTTTGTTCGATCTATCTATCAAACACCACATAATTTAATCTCACCTGTAACCGTCGAGGGATCGACAACCCCTTGTTCGCGTTGGGTTGCAAGGATTTGTTGTTTGTGAGCAGGTGTTGTTAACGATGTGTTGTTTGGTTCTCCTACTGATTGATCACCTCGGTTCTTAACTGAGGGAATTACTTATCTCTACTATACTGCATCATCCTCACCTCTTCAGGGAAATCCCAACTCAGTTCACAAGTGGCAAGCACAAATTTTCTTTTGCAGCAGCGGTGCGGCTGCTGTATAGTTGCAACACTTGGTGGTAAAACATGGGGTGCCCTAATTTTTTTTGCAGCACAATATAGAGATAGGGAATCTACCGGAGCACTGTTGTTTGGGTCCAAATGCCCTAAAAGATAGTTTTGGGGCACTTGGCTTATTTTGCATTATCTGTCAGAGATGCTCTAAGTGTGTATTCAACCGTCGTTGCATAGTTGTTGGTATGTACATTTTACAGCTTAAAATTTTTATGAGGCGCCATAGAATAAATTAGGAGAGAGGGCAAGATTTAATGTGTACATGAACTAACCAAAGAATATTAGGTGCTCTCATACATTATGTACTCCCATGCTCTCATTTCTATCTTTGAAAAACTTTTCTTTTGAATGTTCAGAAGACATGTTTCTAGAATCCTAATCTTTCCCTTTGATAGGGAAACGTTATGAGAGGTTCTGAATATGCTCCCCTTTTTGGGAATTTTTTGAAACTTCCAAGGATGCATATGCATATAAACTTTCTTTAGATCTTTGAAATCTGGATTTTTTTTAAACAAATGTCAAGCTCTATGCAGCCCGAGAGCCAAATCGATCGTGCTCAGGCGCAAGGGCCCTTGATGAAGGTTTTCGGTACCGAGCAAAAAAATCGGTTAATGGGCAGTAACCGCAGATCCTGGTACCCCACGAGAAATCGCATTTTGAAGCAAAAGATTCCAAACTTTTGAATTCAAATCAATTTTGAAAAAATTTCTGATGAATTTTTTAGCAGTTCAAAATTCATTAAAAATTTGCATGGTAACTACCTAGTATTTTTTGGTTATTGTGGTAAACGAAAATCTCGATGCCCCACGTGACTTTTTTTCATCCAGGATCAAAAACATTGCCCTCGATGGAGGCACTCGATGAAAATAATGAGTTCTTTGTGGTTCTCAAGATGCAGCACCCTACGCCGAGACCAAGGACGGTGAAAATATGTCTTTTCATTTCAAAAGTTTCCAAATCAGCAGCCCCTTCGTTCCAAAATAGGTGTATTATTTTTTTCGAAAGTCAAACTTATGCATGTTTGACAGAGTTTAGAATGAATAATATTAACATCTATTTTACCAAATTTGTACCATTGAATCCATCATGAACATTATTTTCATATTTTATTTATTTTATATTGTGGATGTTGATATTTATGCTACAATTCTTGTCAAAACATACATACGTTTTATTTTTCATGAACATTGATGTACATTATAATATGGAATTGAAGGGAGTATATAATAGGGTGCAAGTAGCTCTCATCTAGATGAGATTTATGTAAATCTCACCACAAATGACCTCAGCATAGGATGTTTTGTTGTTTCCTTTTCCCCTTTTCCCTTCTTTCAGTTTTATTGTTTCCTCCTTTTATTTTTTATTTTATTTTTTTGCGGGAAAAAATTCCAATCTATTCATCTTCAATCATGGTAGTACAACGAACACTAGAAATAGTAAAAATTACATCCAGATCCGTAGACCACCTAGCGACGACTACAAGCACTGAAGCGAGCCGAAGGCGTGCCGCTGTCATCGCCCCTCCCTCGCCGGAGCCGGGCAAACCTTGTTGTAGTAGACAGTCAGGAAGTCGTCGTGCTAAGGCCTCGTAGAACCAACGCACCAGAACAACAACCGCCGCGGATGAAGAGTGTAGATCAAAAGGATCCAACCAGAACAACAAACACACGAACGAAGACGAACGACGAACAGATCCGAGCAAATCCACCAAAGACAGATCCGCCGGAGACACAACTCCACACGCCCACCGACGATGCAAGACGCATCACCGACACGGAGGCTAGGCGTGGAGACCTTTATTCCATCTTCAGGGAGCCGCCACCGTCTCGCCTTCCTTAGCAGGACACAAAACCCTAACAAAACTCGAAAAAAGATCTAAAAAAGGAGCCCTCCCACCGGCAAGGGCCGAGATCCACTCCGCCTCCATGGCCATAGGGCCACCGGAGACGGGATGGACCAGCGTCGGCGCCGGTGGGAGGCGGAAAGCTAGGGTTCTTGAAGGCGGCGGCTAGGTGTGCGTCCGTGTTCGATTGGTGGTCTCGATTAAATTATTATATGACAACTTCCTCCTTTTATTTTTATTTCTTCACTTCTTTATTGTACTTATCTTTTAGAAAATACGTAACTATAGTTGCACACGGCGAACGTGCAACTGCAGTTGCGCAGGGCATAAAAAGAGACAAAATGAAAACCCACAAAAGTAATGAAATACATAAATCAATCAAATAAAAAAACAAAATGAAAAAATACATATGAATCTCCTCGTAAAATCAGATGACGCAGGAGCTAGGCAAGATTTAGTTCTCGTCTAGGTCACCCACAAAAAAAAAACATGCAAATTAGTAAATTGTAGTCTAGATGAGAACTAGCAAATCAGTAAATAAATATGCCCATATTTGTTTTGGCGCTTCCAAAGTTTCTTTTTCAAGTTTTTTCAGAAATACCTGTGTCCATGTTTTTTTTTGCCAGATTTTTTTGCTGCCAGATACCTGTGTCCATGTAGACCGAGAGTGAAATGGCACCAACTAGAAAGAGCTATCATGGTAGGCCCACACTCAACCACCAATGAGGTGATTAAACCCTATATGATTTGTTGAAGATGTAGGCGGGATATTCCATGGACTGTCGGCCACTGGCCACAAATCTCGACAACGATCACAATGGCGACCTTTCCTTTGATGCATGTCCTAGAAAACACGAGCCAGAGAACAAATGATGGTTGCCAGTTGCCACCCTGCACGGTGGACCTATATAGTATATTGTTTATTAAGCTGTAGGCGTGTACACAATATTCGATTGGTATGGAGAGCTGGTCAGCCACAAAAATCTCAGTGGTGACATTACTTTGAATGCATATATAAACACACGCTAGAGAACAAGCGATGTTGGCCAGTGCCGATTTCACAGGGAAAACGACGCCTACCTGCATGCAACACGCATGTAACCCCTCCGTTTTGTTTATTAATTAATGTATACATCACCGGAACTGCTGCGCGGACGACAACAGTATGCACGACAGATGAACGATGCGGGATCAAACGGTCTGCTGGACTCTGCTACATGCATGGACGGACAGGGATCTGTTGTCGTGCATGAATCCTGCGCACAGCATCGTGTGTGTAGCACTGCTCATACATCACAACCACATGCCTAATCAGTTAATCAAAGCTTAATTCCGTGGAATAATCAACGGTGTGTCTCTTTTGGATCTTGCTCCTTGGATGCCATGATGCACCTGACATGCTCGTTGTATTTTTATCTACTAGCACATATGCCCGTGCGTTGCAATGGAAGATTTTTTTTTGGAAGAAGCATCGAGAGAGGTAATTGATGTGTGCATCAAAATGGTCTCTGCAACGGTGGGGTGACAGAGTGAGGAATTGTGGTATTCCCAGGGGTCATGTTTGGCCCACGAGATCTTCATAGTGGTGGGGTTGGTCGGTGTGGTGGGCACCACTCAACTCGCGCCTTTTTTCCCTCCGGGTTCGCCTCCGTGTTTAGGTTATGGTTGCCTCCTCATTTTGTGACTGCATGGTGACCTTCGGGGCATAGTTCTTTCGACCACACTCTCCTACGATGGCGTAACCAGATGGATTACTAATTTAGTGAATCCCATTTCATTGCCATAATCAGCGCATAACCAGGTAGTCTCTGCTTTACTAGGGTTTTTTTAATATTTTAGCGCTTATTTGCCTATATTTTTTTAATCGGGGCCAAACTAACATATCCTCTTTTATTGGCATGTGCCTACAATTTCTTTTAATTATAGCCAACCAACATATTCTCTTTTATCATCGAATGACAAGTGGAATGCACGACAGTTCGCGTCTGGGTTAGGCCACTCGCAGGTTACCAAAACGACGTGTGTTTGTAAGACATGAATAAAAATCCAAAACAACCGTTGAGTTGAAATATTATACTCATGACCTCAATATCTCGATCACATGCTGATAGCCATTCGAACAAACAGAAATGGCCAAAACGAATGTTTAAGAACATAATGTAGCGTAACATTCGAACAATTTTTTCATTGTTTTATCCTTTTTGAGATTTTCAAAAACTAAAGTAATAATTATGAAATTCTGATTATTCTTCGAAATATGAACAATTTTTTAAATCCCGATTCTTTTCTAAAAAATGCGAGCATTGTTTTTGAAAAATTCATTAAATTTGGAAAAATATGAACAAAACTTGAAATGTTTTTTTAATTCACAAACATGTTTTCAAAACATGAACCTCTTTTTAAGAAAACAATTTTTTTCTATTTGTGAAAATGGAAACATGTTTTGAACATTGAAAACAATTTTTTAAACATGTTTTTCAAACACAAATAATACTTTAAATTTGTGAACACTTCAATAAAGATGAATATTTTTCGAATTTGTATCATTTTCTAAAATACAATTCATTTTGAAAATCTCAAACAATTTTGGAATAACTAAACACTTTTTTAAAAATTCGAACATTTTTTTAGTTTTGGAAAAATGGAATGAGTATAAAAAAATTAAAGATCCAAACATATTTCAAAATTGGATCAAAATTTTGAATTCTTCTTATTTTACGAAATTACAAAAAATGAAATTATGAAAAAATGAAAAATGGAATTTATGAAAAATAAAAAATTAAAATGAACATGGAAAGAAAAAATAGAAAAGAAGGATAAATGGAAAATAAGGAAAATAAAAACAGAAATAGAATAGAGAAAAAACGGAAACTGGGGGACCCAATTTTGGCGCCATGTGCGAAATTTCGACTATTTGCCGCCCTGTGTGGTAATAATGGTTATTTAGATGAACAGGCAGGAAACAAACGGGCATGCTTTCCTGGGCCAAAGCATGCGCAGCCCACGTACAAATTTCGGAACAAAACTGTTTTTCTTTTCTAATAGATGGACGCACAAAAATTTAGTACCACCTTGGATAGAACAAAAACCTTTTTGGTGGTGAACGGATGAAAAATTGAAGAAACACACTTTGCTTTATTATTAGGTATAGATATAGATATAGATATCTATATCTACACCCCTTATTATATTACTATTAATTACTTTTATTAATCTTTACCTAACATTAAAGGAAGGATTGTTTCTTCACTTTTTTTGTCCATAGTGGGACCATCAATTTTTTCGTCCGGCATCGCAGGCCTTGCTACGTACGGCGATCTCCGATCTGTTACTAGCTGTGTCTTTTTTTTAAGGGAAAAGGGTATTAGTTAATGTACAGATCACAATCACATGCCTGATCAGTTAATCAGAGCTTAATTCCATCGAATAATCAGCCGTGTGTCTCTCCGATCTTGCTCCTTGGAGGCCATGATGCACCTTACATGCTCATTATATTTTCATCTATATCTATATCTATACCCCTTATTATATTACTACTAATTACTTTTACTAATCTTTACCTAATATTAAAGGGAGGTTTGTTTCTCCAGTTTTTTTTTCATAGTGGGACCATCAATTTTTTCGTCCGTCATCGCTGGCCTTGCTATGTACCGCGATCTCCGATCTGTTGCAAGTTGTGTCCGTTTTTAAGGAAAAAAGATATTAATTAATGTATAGATCACAATCACATGCCTGATCAGTTAATCAAAGCTTAATTCCATGGAAGGATTGTTTCTTCACTTTTTTTGTCCATAGTGGGACCATCAATTTTTTCGTCCGGCATCGCAGGCCTTGCTACGTACGGCGATCTCCGATCTGTTACTAGCTGTGTCTTTTTTTTAAGGGAAAAGGGTATTAGTTAATGTACAGATCACAATCACATGCCTGATCAGTTAATCAGAGCTTAATTCCATCGAATAATCAGCCGTGTGTCTCTCCGATCTTGCTCCTTGGAGGCCATGATGCACCTTACATGCTCATTATATTTTCATCTATATCTATATCTATACCCCTTATTATATTACTACTAATTACTTTTACTAATCTTTACCTAAATATTAAAGGGAGGTTTGTTTCTCCAGTTTTTTTTTCATAGTGGGACCATCAATTTTTTCGTCCGTCATCGCTGGCCTTGCTATGTACCGCGATCTCCGATCTGTTGCAAGTTGTGTCCGTTTTTAAGGAAAAAAGATATTAATTAATGTATAGATCACAATCACATGCCTGATCAGTTAATCAAAGCTTAATTCCATGGAATAATCAACCGCGTGTCTCTCTTGGATCTGGCGTGGGATTCGATTTCTGGAATGTTGGGTTGATACTCGTGGCGCCAACCAGCTCAGCTGAGCTGCTGTGTGTGTTTAAATACAGCGCAAAACTCCTTTTGATACAAGAGTGGACATGCGGAAATAAGGTCCAAAAGTCATGCGATGCGAGTTAGGTACTTTTTTCAGGGGCAAGTTAGGTACTTAATATCGTCCACTGCAACGAGGTCGGCCCAACTAATCGACCACCTGGCCTCAGCCCGTTTAACAACACAGTCGCATTTCATTGATTATCTGGCCTCAAATTAATTAATAAGTAGTCCCATCTTGCTTTCTTATATTCAATCCTTTCAATTTATATATCTCTTTCAAGTTCCTAGGTATCAAGGAAGCGAGAATAACAAGGGATGAGGAATGGAAAAAACTTTGGCCCGGCCACGTGATGGAACGATTCAAAAGGCGACCGTTTGGCCGGTAAGTACCACTGCCGTTATTTGACAGTCTTTACGAGATAGGCGATTTCGTGACTGCTGCAAGGATTGGAGGCATGTCGACATCCATGTTTATGTATGTTCTTCAAAATTCGTAGCTGCCATATTTTATTTTGTTCTTTATTATTTATCGGGTGCAAATTGTTGCTTTCTTAGGTAGATCTATGCATTATTTTGATTCGTGCTTGACTCTTTCAAATGAAGTGCACTAAAGTGGCCGTACTAGCTATGTGGTTTATTTTCCTCTAATGTGTATTAAATCATTGAATATGTTTAACTATAACAGTTGCGGTATGAGAAAGACATGCACGAAAAAACTGATTGATTAAATGATCTATGTTGTTTTTCTCACTGATTTGTTTTTTCTATATTTACATCCTTCATTTTTAGAAGAGAATTGAATAGATGTTTCACTTGATTTTAAGTGTTATTATTGGGCTAGGGCCATATGATATTTTATGTAGTTTTCTTATAAAGAATGCTTTTATTTTATTTTGCTTGTTTCCACCATCACTCTGAATATTTGGATTTACTGAACGATATGTGTATCAATTCTAGAAAATTATCATAAAAAATACGTGTTTCAATTCCAAACTTTATGTCTCAGTGGTAACAGCTAATCAAAAAAAATTAGATGTATTTATCAGTTTAGAATAATTATACTATTATTTTTCGATTCAACCATAGCTGGCATAATTTGCATTTTTCACTGTAACAGAAAAAATTAGGTTGATATTTATCAGTTTAGATGTATTCTGTTTTTTAAGACGGAGGCTGGGTATGGCAATAATTTTTTCCATTGTGACACACCATAAGGTCTTTCGAAAGCAGCGTGCTAGAGTGGGATGACCAAGCTCATTGGCTAGAGATTGTCATGTTTGTCGTGAGGTGGACAATGTGACCATGGTGGTGAAGAGATTGGTAACATGGATAGGTCACTTGGAGCGTGTGGAAATTTTCTTTTCTTCCGTTGCAACGTACGGGCAATTTTCCTAGTTTATACCTACTAATAAAGCAAGATGCGTTTCTCCCACTTTTTCATCTGTTCCTGTTGAAATTTATTGTTCTATCCGAGGTGGTACTAAAATTTTGTGCATCTGTCTATTTTTTTATTTTAGCAATCCAGATTTTCGTACTAGGGCCGCACATGCTGTGGCCAGCAAAACTAGCCCACTTATTTGCCTGCTTATGAAGCTGCAAAAAGACTATTTGACGCACAGTGCGGCAGATAGTCAGAGCTTCGCCCAGGGCGCCCAAAACTGCGTCGGCCCGTTTTGCTTTCCTTCCATCTATTTTTTATTTTTACCTTATTTCATAATTAAAAAAGTTCATAAAAAGTTCACTTTTCTGTAAGAAAAATTCAAAAAATGTTCAGCATTACAATATTGTGTTCCCGTTTTTACAAATGTGTGGGAAGAAAGATTCTCGTTCAGATTTTTTTTCGAAATTCAGAACATATTTGATTTTTTTCCAAAAAATGTTTTTGTTTTCCAAAATTGTTTAGGATTTTCAAAAAATGCATTTTAAGCATATTCCAAATTCGAAAAAATATTCTTGTTTTAGTAAATGTTCACAAATTGAAAATAATGCCCGCATTTAAAAACACATTTTGTAAAAAAATTCTGAACTTTGAAAACATGTTCCATTTTCAAAAGTCGGACATAGCTTCAAAAAATGTTTGTGTTTTCATAAAAAGTTCATGTCTTCAGAAAATGACGTCGTTTCAAATTTTGTTCATGTTTTTTTAAATGGAAGGAACATTTAAAAAAATTCACTTTTACATGAAAATTCGGCAATTCATTTTTTACAAATTTCAAAATAATAAAAGACAATATGTTGGTTGGCTACAGCCTATAATTGAAAAAATTGTGGGCATGTGCTAATAAAAGAGAATATGCTGGTTTTGCTGCAATTAATTAAATTTGTGGGCACGTGAGCGCAAAAATAGTCGAAGAGAATAACCCTGATAATGAAGAGAACTTTCATTCCTGGTTATGCCCTAATTATGCCAATCAAATAAAATTTATGCGCTGCAATTAGTAATCCATCCGGTTACATCGTTGTAGAAGAGAGTGGTCGAAGCAATTGTGCCTCGAAGGTCGCCGTGTAGCAACCAAATGAGGACGCAACCACAACTCCGAGACGGAGGCGGATCCGGAGGAAAAAAGGCACCAGTTGGATGGTCGCCACCACCCCGACCAACGCCACCACTATCAAGATCTCGCGGGCCGGCGATGGCTGGAAGGAGGATATAAGCGACAATATAGATCGGGCGTTGTGTTCACATAGAGGATGTGGAAGAAGTTTGCGGCGATATGAGGAATGCTGAGATATTACTTTCCTCCCGTTGCAACGCACGGGCATATTTCCCAGTAAATAATAATGGAAGGTGTGTTTTTTAAATTTTTCATCCGTTCACCATCAAAAAGATTTTGTTTTCTATTAAAGGTGGTGTTCAATTTTTCTTCGTCCATCTACTAAAAAAACAATTTCATCCCGAATTTCGTACATGAGCCGTGCGTGCTGCGGCCCAACAAAGCCAGCCCATTTATTTCTTGCTCACGCAGCTGCAAAGCCCTATTTGTCGCACAATGCGACAAAGAGTCAGAGTTTCGTATAGGGCGCCCAAGATTGTGCCGGCCCGTTCTCGTTCTTCTCTGTGTTCTATTTCTATTTTTCTCTTTCTTTACCTTTCTCTTTCCTTTTCCCTTTTTCCCTTCCAAGTTTATTTTTCTTTTTTCAAATTTTTTTCAAAATTACCATTTTTATTCAAATTTTCAAAAAATCTTCAGAATTTCAAAATTTTGTTCCCATGTTGTAAAATGTGGGGAACTTCTAATTTTTCTTCTCGTTCCAAAATTTGGGCAAAATACAGAAAATGTTCACATTTTGCCAAAAAAATGTTTGAGAGAGCAAATGTAAAAGGTGATATCTATTATGCTAAATGTAAAAAGTAAAAAGTGACATTGTTCACCAGATTATGCTAAATGTAAAAAGTGATATCTATTATGTATTCCTGGTGAGAGAGCAAATGAAGAACTTGAACTAATCTGTTCGAGTTAATGCTGGATGATGCTTTTTGCAGGTTACTTTACCATCAAGCATGCACAAGAGACCAAGATCATGTTCATGGAGACACGCATATGTACAGACCTGACAATTCCCTGAGTTGAGTACCTAGCTTCATTAATTCACTTTAGTGTGAGATAGTTATAATCACTTATCAAAGATTGTGTTCTATGATGAAGACCAATCAAGTTGCAGGTGCATATAAACACTATAGTTGTATACAACTTGAATTAATTCTTTAGTGCAAAGCTCAAGGCTAGGCGCATATTTTGTAAAACTGATGGTTACTGCATTCAACTTAGAGAACAATATTTTGTCGTGCTTTTTTTATCCTCCCATTGTTGCTATACTTGGCCTCACCTCTAATAATGTTCATCTTTTGTTGCTACCCAACTATTAGGTGTATGTCTTGAGTTTTACAAGATCAATGTCTACCAATTCTTTCTACTTTGTGAAGGACCAACATTGTTTTCTCTTGATGAAGTCTCTTCGAGATTGTTCCTACCACCCTTCATCTCCACTTGTGAGCTCATATTTCAGGATTAGGTTCCAAAATCATGTCATTTTTTCACCTATCTTTCATAGTATATGAAAACAAAATTTTGATAGATGGCGGTCAGAGTTGCGGAAGACGTGGCCTCCTTGACATCTTCTGATGCTGCCGTGCCATGTTGTCCATTTGTTTAATTGTAGCACATGCTCCATGTTCCTAATGCTTTATATCTTGGAACCGTTTGTTGTCTTGTTGGCCTCGACTAACCGAAGAGGGTGAACGCCCTAGACCAGATGCTCACGTTGGTAGGATTCACCAAGGACACCTGCCTTGCGTAAATACTTTCGCGTGCTCCCCTAGGCCGAATCATTGGGTAGAGGAGTAGGACACAGTGAGAATGTCAAAAACATACATAACGCTTTTCTGGGGGTTTTCCATGCATTTTTTTAGTAGTTTTCCTTGCGTTTTTAGTGTACACGGGCAATTTTCCTAGTCTATACTACTAATAAAGCAAGGTGTGTTTCTTCAATTTTTTTCATCCGTTCACCCATATTATTAATTATACTTTTAAGTTTTCAACTATCCAAGGTGGTACTAATAGTTTCTGTCTGTGTGATTTTCATAGTATATGAAAACAAAATTTTGATAGATGGCGGTCAGAGTTGCGGAAGACGTGGCCTCCTTGACATCTTCTGATGCTGCCGTGCCATGTTGTCCATTTGTTTAATTGTAGCACATGCTCCATGTTCCTAATGCTTTATATCTTGGAACCGTTTGTTGTCTTGTTGGCCTCGACTAACCGAAGAGGGTGAACGCCCTAGACCAGATGCTCACGTTGGTAGGATTCACCAAGGACACCTGCCTTGCGTAAATACTTTCGCGTGCTCCCCTAGGCCGAATCATTGGGTAGAGGAGTAGGACACAGTGAGAATGTCAAAAACATACATAACGCTTTTCTGGGGGTTTTCCATGCATTTTTTTAGTAGTTTTCCTTGCGTTTTTAGTGTACACGGGCAATTTTCCTAGTCTATACTACTAATAAAGCAAGGTGTGTTTCTTCAATTTTTTTCATCCGTTCACCCATATTATTAATTATACTTTTAAGTTTTCAACTATCCAAGGTGGTACTAATAGTTTCTGTCTGTGTGATTTTCATAGTATATGAAAACAAAATTTTGATAGATGGCGGTCAGAGTTGCGGAAGACGTGGCCTCCTTGACATCTTCTGATGCTGCCGTGCCATGTTGTCCATTTGTTTAATTGTAGCACATGCTCCATGTTCCTAATGCTTTATATCTTGGAACCGTTTGTTGTCTTGTTGGCCTCGACTAACCGAAGAGGGTGAACGCCCTAGACCAGATGCTCACGTTGGTAGGATTCACCAAGGACACCTGCCTTGCGTAAATACTTTCGCGTGCTCCCCTAGGCCGAATCATTGGGTAGAGGAGTAGGACACAGTGAGAATGTCAAAAACATACATAACGCTTTTCTGGGGGTTTTCCATGCATTTTTTTAGTAGTTTTCCTTGCGTTTTTAGTGTATTTTCCGTTGCAACGCACGGGCAATTTTCCTAGTCTATACTACTAATAAAGCAAGGTGTGTTTCTTCAATTTTTTTCATCCGTTCACCCATATTATTAATTATACTTTTAAGTTTTCAACTATCCAAGGTGGTACTAATAGTTTCTGTCTGTGTGATTTTATTCACGTCCGTTCTCATGGGCCTTTTTTTCGTTTGTACGTCATCTTTGGCCGCACGTCACGTCCGTTGTCATGGGCCTTTTTTCCTTTATACGTCATCTTGGGCCGCACGCAGCTGGTTCAGTGGAGAAAAATGTTGTGTGGGCCGAACAAAAACTAACTAATAGGCATCAGGTTTCGAACTCATTATCTCACGAGAGATCTCTAGGGCTGCTACCACACGAGCTAGATAATACTTGTGTCATAGTATTGGTTCGTCATGGAATTGATTAGTACCACATCGGTTCTATACACGAAAACTAAGCAATTTATATACGTACATAAATTGCTTAAACATCAGCGAGCCACCTGGGTAAAGGGGAAAGTCGTCCCGTAATAAGGCAGGAAAGAAAGAAAATAAAAAAGGAAAGGAGGGGGAAGGAAAATGAATACAGAAGGAAAGGAGGGATTTTAGATTTTAATTTAATGTCCAAAAATAAAGAAGGAAAGGAGGGAGTCGGAATTGAATGTGAAAAAATAAAGAAGGAAAGGAGGGATTCCAGGTTTGGTAGAGAAAAAATTGGAAAGCGGGAAGCCATCCCGTAATAATGAGGAAGGAAAATGCATAGAGAAGGAAAGGAGGGATTTTTAAAGTTTGACAGCGAAAATAAGGAAAGTGGGAAACCGTCCCAGTATAAGAAGGATAGAGAGAAAAATAAAGAGCCCGCGTGTGTATATTATTATTACCCGCCCGCGCATTGTTTACCCCGTCCATGAATGCAAATAGCTCGAGGATTTGTACAAAACAACAAGCTACACATGGTGTCAGGCAAGTGGAATGTTGACGTCAAATTTACTCAAGAGCAAATTATGTTGGGATTGTTTAACACCTGCGAATTATATTGTTTAAATCATGATAAAGAATGTTCACATGTACAATTTTTTTTTGAGAATTATAATGAAAAAGAGAGCCGCAGTTAAAAATAGGTACTTGATTGTTGCTTTAAAACAGCAGATTTCTCAAATGTGAACGTTCAAATGGGATTGTATACTCGCATGTAATGATTGATTTATAACATAAGGGCCAATGCTTCTATCTAATAATATACACACGTCAATTTTTCTCCTAATGAAAAATGGTTAAAGGTTTCCATCATCCACTTGAATTAAGTTTTTTTTTCTATATCTTCATGTCATAGGAGTCGTAGTTTCCTTTGTTTTTTAGATAGCTCACCATCCATGCTGAATAGCTAGGAGTCGTAGTTTTCAGATCATCTACACACCTGACACAAGTAAAATTAACTCACAAAAAGCAAGAAAACCTAACAACTATTGCAAGTTTGACAAAGGTTTTCCGCAAAAACAAACAAGAATTTAGATATTTATATTTATTTTTAGTGAAACAACTTTAATTTCACAATGTTACTAGAGAAGAGAGTAATCTTCTTTGTGACGTTTGTCGGAGTTGAATACAAAAGATGGCACATAGTGGCACGCGGTGCAGGTTTTGTGTTTTCATTGGCCCGTCACCAAAGTACAAAGAGACGGACTCGGATTCCATGTTGTGTGCAACACAAACTCCATACTTTTCTCTATTATATTAGCCATGGATTAAGGATTTTTGTACAACACTCCTAATATCATTAGACATGAATAGTGCTATGGTACTTAGTCCGTAAACCTAACGAACAATGGTTCATGGAAATTTGTGTTGCCTTCATAGTGAAGCAAATACAATGTACTAAACTGGACTTAAATATTTTTGGCATAATGCGATATTTATTGGGCATCAGTAAGAAACACCAACAAAGACGTGAAGAGATACTCGCAACCAGGAAGATATTTCAGTGAGTTAAATTGCACACACCTTTCATACACTTACAAAATAGTTTCATGTTTATGTTTTTGCGCAACATATAATTTAATGGCAGTGTGGAGGACTACAAATAATTTGTTAATGTCATAATATCTGGCGGTGGGTCATGGGAGGAGAAGGAGGGTCTTGAGCCATTGGGTTAGGGAAGTGCGGTATTTTTCTCTACCGTTGCAATGCACGGACATTTGTGCTAGTAAATAATAAATGAAGGTGCATTTTTCAAAATTTTCATCCGTTCACCATCAAAAAGATTTTGTTTTCTATTCGAGGTGGTGTTCAATTTTTCTTCGTCCATCTACTAAAAAAACAATTTCATCCCGAATTTCATACATGGGCCGTGCGTGCTGTGGCCCAGCAAAGCCAGCCCATTTATTAACTGCCCACGCAGCTGCAAAGCCCTATTTGTCGCACAATGCGACAATGAGTCAGAGTTTCGTATAGGGCGCCCAAGATTGTGCCGGCCCGTTCTCGTTCTTCTCTGTGTTCTATTTCTATTTTTCTCTTTCTATACCTTTCTCTTTCCTTTTCCCTTTTTCCCTTCCAAGTTTATTTTTCTTTTTTCAAAATTACCATTTCTATTCAAATTTTCAAAAAATCTTCAGAATTTCAAAATTTTGTTCCCATGTTGTAAAATGTGCGGAACTTCTAATTTTTCTTCTCGTTCCAAAAGTTGTGCAAAATGCAGAAAGGGTTCACATTTTGCCAAAAAATTGTTTGACTTTTCCGAAATTGTTCAAGATTTAAAAATAACTGCATTTTCAAACATGACACCAATTAGAAAAATATTCTTGTTTTATTGGAATATTCACAAATTCAAAATAATGTTCGTGTTGAAGAAACAACATATTTTCAAAAAATGTTAAAACACATGTTTTTGTTTTCAAAAATTGTGTACAAATTCAAAAAATGTTCCTTTTTTATAAAAGGTTGAGGTTTTCGAAAAAAGTCCTGAATTTCAGAAAATCTTCCGGTTTCCAGTTTTGTTCGTATTATTTCAAAAAATAATGATACTACTAAAAAATGCGCACATTTTTTGAAAAAATTGGATTTCAAAAATTGTTCGTGTTTCAAAGAACTTTCGGCAATTCATAATTATTACTTTATTTTTGAAAGTTCAAAAAAGATCAGAACAAAAAAATTGAGTATATATGTTGTAATATGTTCTTAAACATTCACGCTGGTCCTTGGTTAGCAGGAGCTATTTGTTCGAGTGGCTAGCAACACATGGTCAAGTTTTTGAGGTCATGAGTTTGTGAAGGAAATATGCCCTAGAGGCAATAACAAAGTTATTATTTATTTCCTTATATCATGATAAATGTTTATTATTCATGCTAGAATTGTATTAACCGGAAACATGATACATGTGTGAATACATAGACAAACAGAGTGTCACTAGTATGCCTCTACTTGACTAGCTCGTTGATCAAAGATAATTATGTTTCCTAGCCATAGATAAAGAGTTGTCATTTGATTAACGGGATCACATCATTAGGAGAATGGTGTGATTGACTTGACCCATTCCGTTAGCTTAGCACTTGATCGTTTAGTATGTTGCTATTGCTTTCTTCATGACTTATACATGTTCCTATGATTATGAGATTATGCAACTCCCATTTACCGGAGGAACACTTTGTGTGCTATCAAACGTCACAACGTAACTGGGTGATTATAAATGTGCTCTACAGGTGTCTCTGAAGGTACTTGTTGGGTTGGCGTATTTCGAGATTAGGATTTGTCACTCCGATTGTCGGAGAGGTATCTCTGGGCTCACTCCGTAATGCACATCACTATAAGCTTTGCAAGCATTGCAACTAATGAGTTAGTTGCGGGATGATGTATTACGGGACGAGTAAAAAGACTTGCCGGTAACAAGATTGAACTAGGTATTGAGATAACAACGATCGAATCTTGGGCAAGTAACATACCGATGACAAAGGGAACAGCGTATGTTGTTATGCGGTCTGATCGATAAAGATCTTCGTAGAATATGTAGGAGCCAATATGAGCATCCAGGTTCCGCTATTAGTTATTGACCGGAGACGTGTCTTGGTCATGTCTACATAGTTCTCGAACCCGTAGGACTCCCCACACTTGGCGCGCCCCCTCTAGGGCCGACCTCTCCCTTGCTCCTTTATATACGGGGGCAGGGGAGCACCCCATAGACACAACAATTGATCCCTTGGATCTCTTAGCCGTGTGCGGTGCCCCCTCCACCATATCCACCTCGGTCATATCGTAGAGGTGCTTAGGCGAAGCCCTACGTCGGTAGAACATCATCATCATCACCACGCCGTCGTGCTGACGGAACTCTCCCTCAAAGCTCAGCTGGATCGGAGTTCGAGGGACGTCATCAAGTTGAACGTGTGCTGAACTCGGAGGTGTCGTGCGTTCGGTACTTGATCGGTCGGATCGTGAAGACGTACGACTACATCAACCGCGTTGTGCTAACGCTTCCGCTTTCGGTCTACGAGGGTACGTGGACACACTCTCCCCTCTCGTTGCTATGCATCACCATGATCTTGCGTGTGCGTAGGAATTTTGTTGAAATTACTACGTTTCCCAACAGTGGCATCCGAGCCAGGTTTTATGCGTTGATGTTATTTGCACGAGTAGAACACAAGTGAGTTGTGGGCCATACAAGTCATACTGCTTACCAACATGTCACACTTTGGTTCGGCGGTATTGTTGGATAAAGTGGCTCGGACCGACATTACGCGTACGCTTACGCGAGACTGGTTCTACCGACGTGCTTTGCACACAGGTGGCTGGCGGATGTCAGTTTCTCCAACTTTAGTTGAACCGAGTGTGGCTACGCCCGGTCCTTGAGAAGGTTAAAACAACACTAACTTGACGAACTATCGTTGTGGTTTTGATGCGTAGGTAAGAACGGTTCTTGCTTAGCCCGTAGCAGCCACGTAAAACTTGCAACAACAAAGTAGAGGACGTCTAACTTGTTTTTGCAGGGCATGTTGTGATGTGATATGGTCAAGGCATGATGGTATATTTTATTGTATGAGATGATCATGTTTTGTAACCGAGTTATCGGCAACTGGCAGGAGCCATATGGTTGTCGCTTTATTGTATGCAATGCAAACGCCCTGTAATGCTTTACTTTATCACTAAGCGGTAGCGATAGTCGTAGAAGCATAAGTTGGCGAGACGACAACGATGCTACGATGGAGATCAAGGTGTCGCGTAGGTGACGATGGTGATCATGACGGTGCTTCGAAGATGGAGATCACAAGCACAAGATGATGATGGCCATATCATATCACTTATATTGATTGCATGTGATGTTTATCTTTTATGCATCTTATCTTGCTTTGATTGACAGCAGCATTATAAGATGATCTCTCACTAAATTTCAAGATAATAGTGTTCTCCCTGAGTATGCACCATTGCCAAAGTTCGTCGTGCCCAGACACCACGTGATGATCGGGTGTGATAGGCTCTACGTCCATCTACAACGGGTGCAAGCTGATACGTCCATTTTGCATCATGCTTTTATATCGATATTTATTGCATTATGGGCTGTTATTTCACGTTATGTCACAATATTTATGGCTATTCTCTCTTATTTTACAAGGTTTACATGAGGAGGGAGAATGCCGGCAGCTGGAATTCTAGGCTGGAAAAGGAGCAAATATTAGAGACCTATTCTGCGCAACTCCAAAAATCTTGAAACTCCACGGAATATCTTAAAATAAATAAAGAAAAATCCTCGCCAAAGATGAAGGCCAGGGGGGCCACACCCTGCTCACGAGGGTGGGGGGCGCGCCCCCCTCCTAGGGCGCGCCCCCTACCTTGTGGGCCCCCTGGTGGGTCTTCGACGTCCATCTTCTGCTATATGAAGTCTTTTGATGAGAAAAAAAAATCAGAGGGAACCTTTCGAGACGAGACTCCGCCGCCACGAGGCGGAACCAATCTAGAGCTCCGGCAGAGCTGTTCTGCCGGGGATACTTCCCTCCGGGAGGGGGAAATCATCACAATCGTCATCACCAACGTTCCTCTCATCGGGAGAGGGCAATCTCCATCAACATCTTCACCAGCACCATCTCATCTCCAAACCCTAGTTCATCTCTTGTATCCAATTCTTGTCTCAAAGTCCGGGATTGGTACTAGTAGGTTGCTAGTAGTGTTGATTACTCCTTGTAGTTGATGCTAGATGGTTTATTTGATGGAAGATCATATGTTCAGATCCTGTATGCATATTATTACCCCTCTGATTATGAACATGAATATGCTTTGTGAGTAATTACGTTTGTTCCCGGGGACAAGGGAGAAGTCTTGCTATTAGTAGTCATGTGAATTTGGTATTCGTTTGATATTTTGATAAGATGTATGTTGTCTAGCCTCTAGTGGTGTTATGTGAACGTCGACTACATAACACTTCACCATTATTTGGGCCTAGAGGAAGGCATTGGGAAGTAATAAGTAGATGATGGGTTGCTAGAGTGACAGAAGCTTAAACCCTAGTTTATGTGTTGCTTCGTAAGGGGCCGATTTGGATCCATATGTTTCATGCTATGGTTAGGTTTACCTTAATACTTTTGTTGTAGTTGCGGATGCTTGCAATAGAGGTTAATCATAAGTGGGATGCTTGTTCAAGTAAGAACAGCACCCAAGCACCGGTCCACCCACATATCAAATTATCAAAGTATCGAACGCGAATCATATGAACGTGATGAAAACTAGCTTGACGATATTCCCATGTGTCCCCGGGAGCGCTTTTCCTATTATAAGAGTTTGTTCCGACTTGTCCTTTGCTACAAAAAGGATTGGGTCACCTTGCTGCACTTTATTTACTTTTGTTACTTGTTGCTCGTTACATTTTATATTGTCACAAAACTATCTGTTACCACTTATTTCAGTACTTGCAGAGAATACCTTGCTGAAAACCGCTTATCATTTCCTTCTGCTCCTCGTTGGGTTCGACACTCTTACTTATCGAAAGGACTACGATAGATCCCCTATACTTGTGGGTCATCAAGACTCTTTTCTGGCACCGTTGCCAGGGAGTGTAGCGCCTTTGGTAGGTGGAATTTGGTAAGGAAAAATTTATATAGTGTGCTGAAATTTACTGTCACTTGCTACTATGGAAAGTAATTCTGTGAGGGGCTTGTTCGGGGTATCTTCACCTCGTCCAGTAGAGCAAAGAGTTTCTCCTCAACCTACTGAACCTATTGAAAATGAAACTCCTTTTGAAATTCCTTCGGGTATGATGGAAAAACTGCTAGCTAACCCTTTTACAGGAGATGGAACAAAGCATCCTGATGAGCACTTAATATATGTGGATGAAGTTTATGGATTATTTAAGCTTGCAGGTGTACCCGATGATGTTGCTAAGAAGAAGGTCTTCCCTTTATCTTTGAAGGGAGACGCATTGATATGGTATAGGCTATGTGATGATACGAGATCATGGAACTATAAAAGATTGAAGTTGGAATTTCATCAAAAGTATTACCCTATGCATCTTGTTCATCGTGATCGCAATTATATATATAATTTCTGGCCTCGCGAAGAAGAAAGCATCGCTCAGGCTTGGGGGAGGCTTAAATCAATGTTATATTCATGCCCCAATCATGAGCTCTCGAGAGAAATAATTATGCAAAGTTTATATGCTCGGCTTTCTCATAATAATCAAACCATGCTCGATACTTCTTGTGCTGGCTCTTTTATGATGAAGACTATTGAATTTAAATGGAATTTATTGGATATAATTAAACGCAACTCTGAAGATTGGGACCTCGACGAAGGTAAAGAGTCAGGTATGACACCTAAGTTTGATTGTGTTAAATCTTTTATGGACACCAATATTTTCCGTAAGTTTAGCACTAAATATGGACTTGACTCTGAGATGGTAGCTTCTTTCTGTGAATCTTTTGCTACTTATGTTGATCTCCCTAAGGAGAAGTGGTTTAAATATCATCCTCCCATAGAAGTTAAAGTAGCTGCACCTATTAAAGTTGAAGAAAAGACTGTCACTTACAATGATCCTATTGTTCCTACTTCTTATGTTGAGAGACCACCTTTCCCTGTTAGAATAAAGGATCATGCTAAAGCTTCAACTGTTGTTCGTAAAAGCAATATTAGAACTTATGTATCCCCTGAGCAAGTTAAAGTAGAACCTAATATTGCTATTGTTAAAGATCTCTTGTCTGATAATATTGATGGGCATGTTATTCAGTTCAATGGTGAAACTGCTAGAATTGCTAAGCCTTGTGATAAAGATAAACATAGACCTGTGGTAGGCGTGCTTGTTATTTCTGTTAAAATAGGAGATCATTGTTATCATGGCTTATGTGATATGGGTGCTAGTGCTAGTGTTATACCTTATGACTTGTATAAAGAAATCAAGCATGAAATTGCACCTGCTGAATTAGAAGATATTGATGTCACGACTAAACTAGCCAATAGAGATACTATTTCAGCGATGGGAATTGTTAGAGATGTTGAAGTCTTGTGTGGAAAACTAAATATCCTGCTGATTTTCTCGTTCTCACTTCTCCACAAGATAGCTTTTGTCCCATTATATTTGGTAGACCCTTCTTGAACATTGTTAATGCTAGGATAGACTGCGAAAAGAATGTTGTTACTATTGGCTTGGATGATATGGTTCATGAGTTTAATTTCTCTAAATTTAGTAAACAACATCGTGAGGAAGAATTTCCTAGTAAGGATGAAATTATTGGTCTTGCTTCTATTGCCGTACCTCCCAGTGATCCTTTAGAACACTATTTGCTAGACCATGAAAATGATATGTTCACGAATGAAAGAAGGGACATAGATGAAGTATTCTTTAAACAAGAACCTATTTTGCAACACAATTTGCCTATTGAAATTTTAGGGGATCCTCCTCCACCCAAGGGTGATCCCGTGTTTGAGCTTAAACCTTTGCCTGATAATCTTAAATATGCTTATCTTGATGAAAAGAAGATATATCCTGTTATTATTAGTGCTAACCTTTCAGAGCATGAAGAAGAAAGATTATTGAAAACTCTGAAGAAGCACCGTGCTGCTATTGGATATACTCTTGATGATCTTAAGGGCATTAGTCCCACTTTATGTCAACATAAAATAAATTTGGAAGAGGATGCCAAACTAGTTCGTGATCCTCAACGACGTCTGAATCCTAAAATGAAAGAAGTGGTAAGAAAAGAAATACTCAAACTTCTGGAGGCAGGTATAATTTATCCCGTTGTTGATAGCCAGTGGGTAAGTCATGTCCATTGTGTCCCTAAGAAGGGAGGTATTACTGTTGTTCCTAATGATAAAGATGAATTGATCCCACAAAGAATTATCACAGGTTATAGGATGGTAATTGATTTCCTTAAATTAAATAAAGCTACTAAGAAAGATCATTACCCCTTACCTTTTATTGATCAAATGCTAGAAATATTATGCAAACATACACATTACTGCTTTCTAGATGGCTATTCTGGTTTCTCTCAAATACCTGTGTCGGCTAGAGATCAATCAAAGACTACTTTTACATGCCCTTTTGGTACTTTTTCTTATAGGCGTATGCCTTTTGGTTTATGTAATGCACCTGCTACCTTTCAAAGATGCATGATGCCTATATTCTCTGACTTTTGTGAAAAGATTTGTGAGGTTTTCATGGATGACTTTTTCGTCCATGGTTCCTCTTTTGATGATTGCTTGAGCAATCTTGATCGAGTTCTGCAGAGATGTGAAGAAACTAATCTTGTCTGGAATTGGGAAAAGTGCCACTTTATGGTTAATGTAGGTATTGTCTTGGGGCACAAAGTTTCTAAAAGAGGTATATTGAAGTTGATAAAGCCAAGTTTGATGCTATTGAAAAGATGCCATGTCCCAAGGACATCAAAGGTATAAGAAGTTTCCTTGGTCACGCCGAATTTTATAGGAGGTTCATTAAGGACTTCTCAAAAATTCTCGGCCTCTGACTAATTTATTGCAAAAAGATATACCATTTGTCTTTGATGATGATTGTGTAGAAGCATTTGAATTACTTAAGAAAGCATTAGTCTCTGCACCTATTGTTCAGCCACCTGATTGGAATTTACCCTTTGAAATTATGTGTGATTCTAGTGATTATGTTGTAGGTGTTGTTCTAGGGCAAAGAGTTGATAAGAAATTAAATGTTATTCATTATGCTAGTAAGACTCTAGACAATGCTCAAAGAAATTATGCTACTACTGAAAAAGAACTTTTAGCAGTTGTATTCGCTTGTGATAAGTTCAGACCTTATATTGTTGATTCTAAAGTAACTATTCACACTAATCATGCTGCTATTAAATATCTTATGGAAAAGAAAGATGCTAAACCTAGACTCATTAGATGGGTTCTCCTGCTACAAGAATTTGATTTACATATTGTTGATAGAAAAGGAGCTGAGAACCCCGTTGCAGACAACTTGTCTAGGTTAGAGAATGTTCTTGATGACCCACTACCTATTAATGATAGCTTTCCTGATGAACAATTAAATGTTATAAGTACTTCTCATAGTACTCCTTTGTATGCTGATTATGCTAATTATATTGTTGCTAAGTTTATACCACCTAGCTTCACATACCAACAAAAGAAGAAGTTTTTCTATGATTTGAGACATTACTTTTGGGATGACCCACATCTTTATAAAGAAGGAGTAGATGGTGTTATTAGACGTTGTGTACCTGAGCATGAACAGGAACAGATCCTATGCAAGTGTCACTCCGAAGCTATGGAGGACACCACGCTGAAGACAGAACTGCACATAAGGTATTGCAATCTGGTTTTTATTGGCCTACTCTCTTCAAGGATGCCCGTAAGTTTGTCTTGTCTTGTGATGAATGTCAAAGAATTGGTAATATCAGTAGACGTCAAGAAATGCCTATGAACTATTCACTTGTTATTGAACCATTTGATGTTTGTGGCTTTGATTATATGGGACCTTTTCCTGCCTCTAATGGATACACACATATTCTAGTTGCTATTGATTATGTTACTAGGTGGATAGAAGCTATTCCAACTAGTAGTGCTGATCATAACACTTCTATTAAAATGCTTAAGGAAGTTATTTTTCCGAGGTTTGGAGTCCCTAGATATTTAATGACTGATGGTGGTTCACACTTTATTCATGGTGCTTTCCGTAAAATGCTTGCTAAGTATGATGTTAATCATAGAATTGCATCTCCTTATCACCCGCAGTCTAGTGGTCAAGTAGAATTGAGCAATAGAGAGCTCAAATTAATTTTGCAAAAGACTGTTAATAGGTCTAGAAAGAATTGGTCCAAGAAACTTGATGATGCATTATGGGCTTATAGAACTGCATATAAAAATCCTATGGGTATGTCTCCGTATAAAAAGTTTTATGGAAAAGCATGTCACTTACCTCTCGAACTAGAACATAAGGCATATTGGGCTATTAAAGAGCTCAACTATGATTTCAAACTTGCCAGTGAGAAGAGGTTATTTGATATTAGCTCACTTGATGAATGGAGAACCCAAGCTTATGAAAATGCCAAGTTGTTTAAAGAAAAAGTTAAAAGATGGCATGCCAAAAGGATACAAAAGCGTGAGTTTAATGTAGGTGATTATGTATTGCTATACAACTCTCGTTTAAGATTTTTTGCAGGAAAACTTCTCTCTAAATGGGAAGGCCCTTATGTTATCGAGGAGGTCTATCGTTCCGGTGCCATAAAAATCAACAACTTCGAGGGCACGAATCCGAAGGTGCTAAACGGTCAAAGGATCAAACATTATATCTCAGGTAATCCCATAAATGTTGAAACCAATATTATTGAAACCGTAACCCCGGCGGAATACATAAGGGACACTTTCCAGAACGTTTCAGACTCCGAAAAGGAATAGGTATGTGGTACGGTAAGTAAACCGACTCCAAAACAATTTTTAAGGCATTTTTTCTTCGTTTTGGAATATTTAGAAAAATAAGCAGTAGTCCGGGGAGGACACGAGGGCCCCACAAGGGTGGTGGGCACGCCCTGCCCCTCTGGGCGCGCCCCCCTACCTCGTGAGCACCTCATGTGCCCTCCGGACTCCGTTTTCTTGCACGTTACGTATTTTGGTCAGTAAAAATTCATTATATATACTCCCGAAGGTTTTGACTCCCGTATCACACAAATCTCCTCTGTTCTTGTTTCGAGCTGTTTTTCTGACAGATCCAGGTCATCATGACGGCCCCAAGTGCTTCCAAGGACAAGTTTTTTGCGAAGGTTATCAACCCTTACCTCGCGGAGGTGCTGCGACACCCTTAAACCATTGAGTTGCGTGATGGGTTGCTGCACATCTGCGATGAAGAGGGACCAAAGGCGACCGGAAGCGTGGAGACGAGGCTCGAAGCAGTGGAGCAACAAGTTTTCAAGTGTCAAGGGATGGTGGAGCGTGGACTCAACTCCAACCACATGATGATTGCGGAGTTCACTAGCAACCACAAGTTGGATGCTCACAACATAGGGGAGGCCATCTTCAAGCTTCATGAGAAGATCGAGCACCTCCAAGCCCAAATTTATGACCTGCAAAACCAAAACTGTGAGTATGAATATAGATTCAAAAGGATGAGTTTGGCTGCAGATCTGAGGATCCCGGAGACTCGATCATCCTTCTATGATGGTGAGCCTATGCCTTGGAAGATGAACGCCAAGCCTGCATCATCGACAACACCTCCACCTTCTTCACGAACCAAGGAGATATAATCACATGGGTATGGGCACTCCCCTTGGCAACTGCCAAGCTTGGGGGAGGTGCCCTGGTATCGTATCACAATCACAACTCCTATCTTTACCGTTTTTCTTAGTTCAATCCTATTAGTAGTATCTTGATCTAGTAGAATAAAGTTTATGGCATGATCTAGTTTTGAGTTTTGCTTTATGATCACTCTTTGTAATCGAGTCCGTGAGCTATATATAATAAAGATTAGTGTTGAGTCAAGGGCTTGATTATTTTGCCATGATCTTGGGTGAATTATAGAAAAGAAGAAAAAGAATAAAAAGAAACAAAGAGTTCATATTGATCATATTGAGAGTAATGACTTCACATAGAAAGAGTATGATGATTAAAAGTTGTTGGGAGTTGGCAGACATAGCTTTGGTCATCGTTGCAATTAATAGGAAGTAATAAGGAAAGAGAGGTTTCACATATAGATATATTATCATTGACATATTTTATGATTGGGAGCACTCATTAAAATATGACATGCTAAAGGGTTGATGTTGGACAAGGAAGACAACGTAATGAGTTATGTCTTTCTTATATCTGAGATAAAGTATGTTGTCATGGATCCTCTAACTTGTTGAGCTTGCCTTTCCCCCTCATGCTAGCCAAATTCTCAGCACCAAGTAGAAATACTACTTGTGCTTCCAAATACCCTTAAACCAGTTTTGCCATGAGAGTCCACTATATCTACATATGGATTGAGTAAGATCCTTCAAGTAAGTTGTCATCGGTGCAAAGCAATAAAAATTGCTCTAAATATGTATGATTGATTGGTGTGGGAGGAATAAGCTTTATACGATCTTGTGATGTGGAAGTATAAAAGCGACGGACTGCATAATAAAGGTTCATATCACAAGGGGCAATATAAAGTGACGTTCTTTCGCATTGAGATTTTGTGCATCCAACCATAAAAGCGCATGGCAACCTCTGCTTCCCTCTGCGAAGGGCCTATCTTTTATTATCTTCTACCTTATGCAAGAGTCTTGGTGATCTTCACCTTTCCTTTTTCATTTTATCCTTTTGGCAAGCCTAGCATGTTGGGAAGAACATGATATATATATATATATCTAATTGGATGTAGGGGAGCATGAATTATTACTGTTGACATTACCCTTGAGGTAAAAGGTTGTGGGGCAAAACTATAAGCCCCTATCTTTCTCTGTGTCCGATTAAAACTCCGTAACGACAAGTATTGCGTGAGTGTTAGCAATTATGAAGGACTAGACGATAGTTGAGTATGTGGACTTTCTTTTAAGCTCTGTCATAGACTCTTTCCGATGTTATGATAAATTGCAATTGCTTCAATGACTGAGATTATAGTTTGTTGGAGCCCGATAAGGTTTATGATTCATACTTTTGCATTGTGAATAGATCATCACTTGAACATAAGTAATCATATGACAAAATCTATATATGTTGCTGTTGTGAGAATAATCATGATGCCTTCATGTCCATATTTTATTTTTCATCGACGCCTCTACCTCTAAACATGAGGACATATTTATTGTTATCGGCTTTTCGCTTGAGGACAAGCGAGGTCTAAGCTTGGGGGAGTTGATACGTCCATTTTGCATCATGCTTTTATATCGATATTTATTGCATTATGGGCTGTTATTTCATGTTATGTCACAATATTTATGGCTATTCTCTCTTATTTTACAAGGTTTACATGACGAGGGAGAATGTCGGCCGCTGGAATTCTAGGCTGGAAAAGGAGCAAATATTAGAGACCTATTCTGCGCAACTCCAAAAGTCCTAAAACTCCACGGAATATCTTAAAATAAATAAAGAAAAATCCTCGCCAAAGATGAAGGCCAGGGGGCCCACACCCTGCTCACGAGGGTGGGGGCGCGCCCCCCTCCTAGGGCACGCCCCCCTACCTCGTGGCCCCCCTGGTGGGTCTCCGACATCCATCTTCTGCTATATGAAGTCTTTTGATGAGAAAAAATCAGAGGGAACCTTTCGGGACGAGACTCCGCCGCCACGAGGCGGAACCAATCTAGAGCTCCGGCAGAGCTGTTCTGCCAGGGATACTTCCCTCCGGGAGGGGGAAATCATCACCATCGTCATCACCAACGTTCCTCTCATCGGGAGAGGGCAATCTCCATCAACATCTTCACCAGCACCATCTCATCTCCAAACCCTAGTTCATCTCTTGTGTCCAATTCTTGTCTCAAAGTCCGGGATTGGTGCTAGTAGGTTGCTAGTAGTGTTGATTATTCCTTGTAGTTGATGCTAGTTGGTTTATTTGGTGGAAGATCATATGTTCAGATCCTATATGCATATTATTACCCCTCTGATTATGAACATGAATATGCTTTGTGAGTAATTACGTTTGTTCCTGAGGACAAGGGAGAAGTCTTGCTATTAGTAGTCATGTGAATTTGGTATTCGTTTGATATTTTGATAAGATGTATGTTGTCTAGCCTCTAGTGGTGTTATGTGAACGTCGACTACATAACACTTCACCATTATTTGGGCCTAGAGGAAGGCATTGGGAAGTAATAAGTAGATGATGGGTTGCTAGAGTGAAAGAAGCTTAAACCCTAGTTTATGCGTTGCTTCGTAAGGGGCTGATTTGGATCCATATGTTTCATGCTATGGTTAGGTTTACCTTAATACTTTTGTTGTAGTTGCGGATGCTTGCAATAGAGGTTAATCATAAGTGGGATGCTTGTTCAAGTAAGAACAGCACCCAAGCACCGGTCCACCCACATATCAAATTATCAAAGTATCGAGCATGAATCATATGAACGTGATGAAAACTAGCTTGACGATATTCCCATGTGTCCTCGGGAGCGCTTTTCCTATTATAAGAGTTTGTTCCGGCTTGTCCTTTGCTGCAAAAAGGATTGGGCCACCTTTCTGCACTTTATTTACTTTTGTTACTTGTTGCTCGTTACAATTTATCTTGTCACAAAACTATCTGTTACCACTTATTTCAGTACTTGCAGAGAATACCTTGCTGAAAACCGCTTATCATTTCCTTCTGCTCCTCGTTGGGTTCGACACTCTTACTTATCGAAAGGACTATGATAGATCCCCTATACTTGTGGGTCATCACAAGCCAGTTTTGCACACGCAGAATACTCAGGTTAAACTTGACGAGCCTAGCATATGCAGATATGGCCTCAGAACACTGAGACCGAAAGGTCGAGCGTGAATCGTATAGTAGATTTGATCAACATAATGATGGTCACCATAGAAAACTACTCCATTTCACGTGATGATCGGTTATGGTTTAGTTGATATGGATCACGTGATCACTTAGATGATTAGAGGGATGTCTATCTAAGTGGGAGTTCTTAAGTAATATGATTAATTGAACTTTAATTTATCATGAACTTAGTCCTGGTAGTATTAGCATATCTATGTTGTAGATCAATAGCTCGCGATGTTGCTCCCCATTTATTTTGATATGTTCCTAGAGAAAAATATGTTGAAAGATGATAGTAGCAATGATGTGGACTTGGTCCGTGATCTGAGGTTTATCCTCATTGCTGCACAGAAGAATTATGTCCTTGATGCACCGCTAGGTGACAGAACTATTGCAGGAGCAGATGCAGATGTTTTGAACGTTTGGACAAAAGCTCGGTATGATGACTACTTGATAGTTTAGTGCACCATGCTTTACGGCTTAGAACCGGAACTTCAAAAATGTTTTGAACGTCACAGAGCATATAAGATGTTCCAAGAGTTGAAATTGGTATTTCATACTCATACCCGTGTCAAGAGGTATGAGACCTCTGACATTACTTTGCCTACAAAGATGGAGGAGAATAGCTCAACCAGTGAGCATATGCTCAGATTGTCTGAGTACTACAATCACTTGAATCAAGTGGGAGTTAATCTTCCAGATAAGATAGTGATTGACAGACTTATCTAGTCACTATCACCAAGTTGCTAGAACTTCGTGATGAACTATAATATGCAAGGGATAACGGAAACGATTCCCAAGCTCTTCATGATGCTGAAATCGATGAAGGTAGAAATCAAGAAAAGCATCAAGTGTTGATGGTTGACAAGACCACTAGTTTCAAGAAAAGGGCAAAGGGAAGAAGGGGAACTTCAAAAAGAACGAAAAGAAAGTTGCTGCTCAAGTGAAGAAGCCTAAGTCTGGACCTAAGCCTGAGACTGAGTGCTTCTACTGCAAAGGGACTGGTCACTGGAAGCGGAACTGCCCCAAGTATTTGGCGGATAAGAAGGATGGCAAAGTAAACAAAGGTATATTGGATATACATGTTATTGATGTGTACTTTACTAGTGTTTATAGCAACCCCTCGGTATTTGATACTAGTTCAGTTGCTAAGAGTAGTAACTCGAAACGGGAGTTGCAGAATGAACAGAAACTAGTTAAGAGTGAAGTGACGATGTGTGTTGGAAGCAGTTCCAAGATGATATGATCATCATCGCACACTCCCTATACTCTTGGGATTAGTGTTGAACCTAAATAAATGTTATTTGGTGTTTGCGTTGAGCATGAATATGATTTGATCATGTTTATTGCAATACGGTTATTCATTTAAATTGGAGAATAATTGTTGTTCTATTTACATGAATAAAACCTTCTATGGTCATACACCCAATGAAAATGGTTTGTTGGATCTCAATTGTAGTGATACACATATTCATTATATTGAAGCCAAAAGTTGCAAAGTTAATAATGATAGTGCAACTTATTTGTGGCACTGCCGTTTAGGTCATATTGGTGTAAAGCGCATGAAGAAACTCCATGCTGATGGGCATTTGGAATCACTTGATTATGAATCACTTGATGCTTGCGAATCATGCCTCATGGGCAAGATGACTAAGACTCTGTTCTCCGGAACAATGGAGCGAGCAACTGACTTATTGGAAATAATACATACTGATGTATGCAGTCCGATGAGTGTTGAGGCTCGCGGCGGGTATCATTATTTTCTGACCTTCACAGATGATTTGAGCAGATATGGATATATCTACTTAATGAAACATAAGTCTGAAACATTTGAAAAGTTCAAAGAATTTCAGAGTGAAGTGGAAAATCATCGTGACAAGAAAATAAAGTTTCTACGATCTGATCATGGAGACAAATATTTGAGTTACGAGTTTGGTCTTCAATTAAAACAATGTGGAATAGTTTCACAAATTCGTGCCACCTGGAACACCACAGCATAATGGTGTGTCCAAACGTCATAACCGTACTTTATTGGATATAGTGCAATCTATGATGCTTCTTACCGATTTACCATATAGTTTTGGGGTTATGCATTAGAGACAGCTGCATTCACGTTAAAAAGGGCACCATCTAAATCCGTTGAGATGACACAGTATGAACTGTGGTTTAGCAAGAAACCTAAGCTATCGTTTCTTAAAGTTTGGGGCGGCGATGCTTATGTGAAGAAGTTTCAAACTGATAAGCTCAGACCCAAATCGGAGAAGTGTGTCTTCATAGGATACCCAAAAGAAAATGTTGGGTACACCTTCTATCACAGATCCGAAGGCAAGATATTCGTTTCCAAGAATGGATCCTTTCTAGAGAAGGAGTTTCTCGCGAAAGAAGTGAGTGGGGGAAAAGTAGAACTTGATGAGGTAACTGTACCTACTCCCTTATTGGAAAGTAGTTCATCACAAAAATTTGTTCATGTGACTCCTACACCAATTTGTGAGGAAGCTAATGATGATGATCATGTAACTTCAGATCAAGTTACTACCGAACCTCATAGGTCAACCAGAGTGAGATCCGCACCAGAGTGGTACGGTAATCCTGTTCTGGAGGTCATGTTACTTGACCATGACGAACCTACGAACTATGAGGAAGCGATGATGAGCCCAGATTCCGCAAAAAAAATGGCTTGAGGCCATGAAATCTGAGATGGGGTCCATGTATGAGAACAAAGTGTGGACTTTGGTTGACTGCTACCTCTTGAGCTTGCATTGGATTTCCCCGAAGAGGAGAGGATGATGCAGTAGAGTAGCGTAAGTATTTCCCTCAGTTTTTGAGAACCTAGGTATCAATCCAGTAGGAGGCCATGCTCAAGTCCCTCGTACCTGCACAAAACGATAGCTACTCGCAACCAACGCGATTAGGGATTGTCAATCCCTTCACGGTCACTTACGAGAGTGAGATCCGATAGAGATAATATTTTTGGTATTTTTGGTATAAAGATGCAAAGTAAAAAGTAAAAGACAAATTAAAAAGCAAAGCAAGATTAAAGTGATGGAGATTGATATGATGAGAATAGACCCGGGGGCCATAGGTTTCACTAGTGGCTTCTCTCAAGAGCATAAGTATTCTACGGTGGGTGAACAAATTACTGTTGAGCAATTGACAGAATTGAGCATAGTTATGAGAATATCTAGGCATGATCATGTATATAGGCATCACGTCCGTGACAAGTAGATCGAAACGATTCTACATCTACTACTATTACTCCACTCATTGACCGCTATCCAGCATGCATCTAGAGTATTAAGTTAAAAACAGAGTAACGCTTTAAGCAAGATGACATGATGTAGAGAGATAAATTCATGCAATATGAAATAAACCCCATCTTGTTACCCTTGATGGCAACGATAAAATACGTGCCTTGCTGCTCCTTCTGTCACTGGGAAAGGACACCGCAAGATCGAACCCAAAGCTAAGCACTTCTCCCATGGCAAGAACTACCAATCTAGTTGGCCAAACCAAACGGATAATTCGAAGAGACTTGTAAAGATAACCAATCATACATAAAAGAATTCAGAAAATATTCAAATATTATTCATAGATAGACTTGATCATAAAACCACAATTCATCGGTCTCAACAAACACACCCCAAAAAGAAGAAGATTACATCGAATAGATCTCCACAAGAGAGGGGGAGAACATTGTATTGAGATCCAAAAAGAGAGAAGAAGCCATCTAGCTAATAACTATGGACCCGAAGGTCTGAGGTAAACTACTCACACTTCATCGGAGAGGCTATGATGATGTAGAAGCCCTCCGTGATGACGGCCCTCTCCGGTGGAGCTCCGGAACAGGCCCCAAGACGGGATCTCGTGGATACAGAAAGTTGCGGCGGTGGAATTAGGTTTTTGGCTCCGTATCTGTTCGTTTGGGGGTACGTGGGTATATATAGGAGGAAGAAGTACATCGGTGGAGCTTCGGTGGGCCCACGAGGGTGGGGGCGCTCCTGGGGGTGTAGGGCGCACCCCCCACCTCGTGCCCACCTCGAAGCTTCCTTGGCGTAGGGTCCAAGTCTCCTGGGTCATATTCGGGAAGAAAATCACGTTCCAGATAGGATTATTCCATTTGGACTCCGTTTGATATTCCGTTTCTTCGAAACACTGAAATAGGCAAAAAAAACAGCAATTCTGGGCTGGACCTCCTGTTAATAGGTTAGTCCCAAAAATAATGTAAAAGTGGAAAATAAAGCCCAATATAGTCCAAAACAGTAGATAATATAGCATGGAGCAATAAAAAATTATAGATACGTTGGAGACGTATCAGGCATCCCCAAGCTTAATTCCTGCTCATCCTCGAGTAGGTAAATGATAAAAAGAGAATTTTTGATGTGGAGTGCTACTTGGCATAATTTCAATGCAAAATTTCTTAATTGTGGTGTGAATATTCTGATTATAAAGATTCAAGACAAAAGTTCATATTGACATAAAGAATAATAATACTTCAAGCATACTAATAAAGCAATTATGTCTTCTCAAAATAACATGGCCAATGAAAGTTATCCCTACAACATCATATAGTCTGGTATGCTCTATCTTCACCACACAAAGTATTTAAATCATGCACAACCCCGATGACAAGCCAAGCAATTGTTTCATACTCTAACTTTTTCAAAACTTTTTCAATCTTCACGCAATACATGAGCGTGAGCCATGGATATAGCACTATAGGTGGAATAGAACGGTGGTTGTGGAGAAGACCAAAAAGAGGGGAAGATAGTCTCACATCAACTAGGCGTATCAACGGGCTATGGAGATGCCCATCAATAGATATCAATGTGAGTGAGTAGGGATTGCCATGCAACAGATGCACTAGAGCTATAAGTATATGAAAGCTCATCAAAAGAAACTAAGTGGGTGTGCATCCAACTTGCTTGCTCACGAAGACCTAGGGCAATTTTGAGGAAGCCCATCATTGGAATATACAAGCCAAGTTCTATAATGAAAAATTCCCACTAGTATATGAAAGTGACATAACAAGAGACTCTCTATCATGAAGATCATGGTGCTACTTTGAAGCACAAGTGTGGTAAAAGGATAGTAACATTGTCCCTTCTCTCTTTTTCTCTCATTTTTTTTATTTGGGCCTTTTCCTTTTTTTCATGGCCTCTTTTCTTATTATTTTTTTATTTTTCGTCCGGAGTCTCATCCCGACTTATGGGGGAATCATATTCTCCATCATTCTTTCCTCACTTGGGACAATGCTCTAAAAAATGATGATCATCACACTTTTATTTTTCTTACAACTCGATACTTAGAACAAATATGACTCTATATGAATGCCTCCGGCAGTGAACCGGGATATGCAATGAATCAAGAGTGACATGTATGAGATAATTATGAATGGTGGCTTTGCCACAAATACGATGTCAACTACATGATCATGCTAGCAATATGACAATAATGGAGCGTGTCATGATAAACGGAACGGTGGAAAGTTGCATGACAATATATCTCGGAATGGCTATGGAAATGCCATGATAGGTAGGTATGGTGGCTGTTTTGAGGAAGGTATATGGTGGGTGTATGATACCGGTGAAAGGTGCGCGGTATTAGAGAGGCTAGCAATGGTGGGAGGATGGGAAAACGTGTGGATAATCCATGGACTCAACATTAGTCATAAAGAACTCATATACTTATTGCAAAAATCTAGAAGTTATCAAAGCAAAGTATTGTGCGCATGCTCCTAGGGGGATAGATTGGTAGGAAAAGACCATCGCTCGTCCCCGACCGCCACTCATAAGGAAGACAATCAATAAATAAATCATGCTCCGACTTCATCACATAACGGTTCACCATACGTGCATGCTATGGGAATCACAAACTTTAACACAAGTATTCTTTAAATTCACAACTACTAAACTAGCATGACTCTAATATTATCACCTCCGTATCTCGAAACAATTATCATGCTTCAATCTTCTCTTAGTATTCAACGCACTCAAAAGAAAGTTTCACAAATCTTGAATACCAAGCATATTATTGTTAAGCAAATTACCATGCTATTAAGACTCTGAAAATAATTTAAGTGAAGCATGAGAGATCAATAGTTTCTTTAAAACAAACTACCACCATGCTCTAAAAGATCTAAGTGAAGCACATAAAGCAAAATTATAACGCTCAAAAGATATAAGTGAAGCACATAGAGCAAAACTACATAGCTCAAAAGATATAAGTGAAGCACATAGAGTATTCTATCAAATTCCAATTCATGTATGGCTCTCTCAAAAGGTGTGTACAGAAAGGATGATTGTGGCACACTAACAAACAAAGACATAAATAATACGAGACGCTCCAAGCAAAACACATATCATGTTGGTGAATAAAAATATAGCTCCAAGTAAATTACCGATGGAAGTGGACGAAAGAGGGGATGCCTTCTGGGGCATCCCCAAGCTTTGACTTTTTGGTGTCCTTGGATTATCTTGGGAGTGCCATGGGCATCCCCAAGCTTAGGCTCTTGCCACTCCTTGTTCCATAATCCATCAAAAGAATTCACCCAAAACTTGAAAACTTCACAACACAAAACTCAATAGAAATCTCGTGAGCTCTGTCAGAGAAAGAAAACAAAAGACCACTTCAAGGTACTGTAATGAACTCATTCTTTATTTATATTGGTGTTAGAACTACTGTATTCCAACTTCTCTATGGATTATAAACTATTTTACTAACCATAGATTCATCAAAATAAGCAAACAACACACGAAAAACAGAATCTGTCAAAATCAGAACAGTCTGTAGTAATCTGTAACTACCGCAAACTTCTGGAACTCCAAAAAATCTACCAAAATTATACGACCTAGAAAATTTGTTTATTGATCAGTATCAATTGGAATCAGTATTTTATCACGTTCTGATGATTTTTAACAATTCTGGCACTGAATGCAAAGTTTCTGGAAATTACAGCAAGATCAAATAACTATCATCCAAGAAGATCCAATAGGTCTAGCTTGGCACAAACACTAATTAAAACACAAAACCACATCCAAACAGAAGGTAGATGGGTTATTTATTCCCTAACATAAGAAAAACACAAAAAACTAAAAATAAAATTGGGTTGCCTCCCAACAAGCGCTATCTTTTAACGCCCCTAGCTAGGCATAAAAGCGAGGATAGATCTAGGCATTGCCATCTTTGGAAGGCAATCCATAAGTGGCTCTCATGACAGTTTCATATGGCAATTTTATTTTCTTTCTTGGAAAGTGTTCCATGCCCTTTTTTAATGGAAATTGGAATCTAATATTCCCTTCCTTCATATCAATAATCGCACCAACCGTTCTAAGGAAAGGTCTACCAAGAATAATAGGGCAAGAAGGATTGCAATCTATATCAAGAACAATTTAATCTACGGGCACATAATTCCTATTTGCAACAATAAGAACATCATTAATCCTTCCCATAGGTTTCTTAATAGTAGAATCCGCGAGATGTAAGTTTAAAGAGCAAGCATCAAGATCCCGGAAATCTAGCAAATCACACAAAGTTTTGGGGATGGTGGAGACACTAGCACCCAAATCACACAAAGCATAAAACTCATGATCTTTAATTTTAATTTTAATAGTTGGTTCCCACTCATCATAGAGTTTTCTAGGGATTTCATAAGATTGCATAAGGCATCAACAATATGTTTGGTGAAGGCTTTCTTTTGACTATAAGCATGTGGAGAATTTAGCACGGATTGCAACAAGGAAATACAATCAATCAAAGAGCAACTTTCATAATTAAATTCCTTGAAATCCAATATAGTGGGTTCAGCAACATCTAGATTTTTATTTCCTTCAAATCCACTTTCATCAATTCCATCATAAAGATCTAAATACTCCAAATTTTTAGAACGCCTTCTAGGTAAAGGAAGATCATATTCAGTTTCATCAAGATTCATATTGCAAAACAAAGATTTGATAGGGGACACATCAATAACTTTTAGATCTTCATCTTGATTTTCATAAGAATTGAAAGAACACGCTTTAATAAAGGCATCTTTGGAAGCACGCATCCTAGCGGTTCTTTCCTTGCACTCATCAATGGAAATTCTCATGGCTTTGAGAGACTCATTGATATCATGCTTAGGAGGAATAGATCTAAGCTTTAAAGAATCAACCTCAAGAGAAATTCTATCAACATTCCTAGCCAAATCATCAACTTTAAGCAATTTCTCTTCAAGCAAAGCATTAAAATTCTTTTGTGAATTCATAAACTCTTTAACACTATTCTCAAATTTAGAGGGCATCTTATTATAATTTCCATAAGAGTTGTTGTAGGAATTTCCATAATTATTAGAAGGATTACTAGGATATGGCCTAGGATTAAAATTCCCTCTATACGCGTTGTTACCAAAATTATTCCTACCAACAAAATTCACATCCATAGATTCATTGTTATTCTCAATCAATGTAGACAAAGGCATATCATTAGGATCAGAAGAAACACTCTTAGTAGCAAATAATTTCATAAGTTCATCCATCTTTCCACTCAAAACATTGATTTCTTCTATCGCATGCACTTTTTTATTAGAAGATCTTCCAGTATGCCATTGAGAATAATTAACCATAATATTATCTAGGAGTTTAGTAGCATCTCCTAAAGTGATTTCCATAAAAGTGCCTCCCGCGGCCGAATCTAAAAGATTTCTAGAAGCAAAATTCAATCCGGCATAAATTTTTTGTATAATCATCCACAAATTCAAACCATGAGTAGGACAATTACGTATCATTAATTTCATTCTCCCAAGCTTGTGCAACATGTTCATGATCAAGTTGCTTAAAATTCATAATATCGTTTCTAAGAGAGATGATCTTAACGGGAGGAAAATACTTAGAGATAAAAGCATCTTTGCACTTGTTCCAAGAATCAATACTATTTTTAGGCAAAGATGAAAACCAAGCTTTAGCACGATCTCTAAGCGAAAAAGGAAATAGCTTCAATTTAAAAACATCATTATCGACATCTTTTTTCTTTTGCATATCACATAAATCAACGAAGCTATTCAGATGAGTAGCGGCATCTTCACTAGGAAGGCCGGCGAATTCATCTTTCATAACAAGATTCAACAAAGCAGTATTGATTTCACAAGATTCAGTATTGGCAAGAGGAGCAATCGGAGTGCTAAGCAAATCATTATTGTTGCTATTTGTGAAGTCACACAATTTGGTAGTATCTTGAGCCATCGCGACAAACAAGCAATCCAACACACGAGCAAACAAAAGGCAAGCGAGAAAAAGGCAAACGGAGATGGAGAAGGAGAAGGAGAAGGAGAAAGAGAGGGCGAATAAAACGGCAAGGGTGAAGTGGGGGAGAGGAAAACGAGAGGCAAATGGCAACTAATGTAATGCGAGAGATAGGGATTGTGATGGGTACTTGGTATGTTGACTTTTTGCGTAGACTCCCCGGCAACGGCGCCAGAAATTCTTCTTGCTACCTCTTGAGCTTGCATTGGATTTCACCGAAGAGGAGAGGATGATGCAGCAGAGTAGCGTAAGTATTTCCCTCAATTTTTGAGAACCAAGGTATCAATCCAGTAGGAGGCCACACTCAAGTCCCTCGTACCTGCACAAAACGATAGCTACTCGCAACCAACGCGATTAGGGGTTGCCAATCCCTTCACGGTCACTTACGAGAGTGAGATCTCATAGAGATAATATTTTTGGTATTTTTGGTATAAAGATGCAAAGTAAAAAGTAAAAGACAAAGTAAAAAGCAAAGCAAGATTAAAGTGATGGAGATTGATATGATGAGAATAGACCCGGGGGCCATAGGTTTCACTAGTGGCTTCTCTCAAGAGCATAAGTATTCTACGGTGGGTGAACAAATTACTGTTGAGCAATTGACAGAATTGAGCATAGTTATGAGAATATCTAGGCATGATCATGTATATAGGCATCACGTCCGTGACAAGTAGATCGAAACGATTCTACATCTACTACTATTACTCCACTCATTGACCGCTATCCAGCATGCATCTAGAGTATTAAGTTAAAAACAGAGTAACGCTTTAAGCAAGATGACATGATGTAGAGAGATAAATTCATGCAATATGAAATAAACCCCATCTTGTTACCCTTGATGGCAACGATAAAATACGTGCCTTGCTGCTCCTTCTGTCACTGGGAAAGGACACCGCAAGATCGAACCCAAAGCTAAGCACTTCTCCCATGGCAAGAACTACCAATCTAGTTGGCCAAACCAAACGGATAATTCGAAGAGACTTGTAAAGATAACCAATCATACATAAAAGAATTCAGAAAATATTCAAATATTATTCATAGATAGACTTGATCATAAAACCACAATTCATCGGTCTCAACAAACACACCCCAAAAAGAAGAAGATTACATCGAATAGATCTCCACAAGAGAGGGGGAGAACATTGTATTGAGATCCAAAAAGAGAGAAGAAGCCATCAAGCTAATAACTATGGACCCGAAGGTCTGAGGTAAACTACTCACACTTCATCGGAGAGGCTATGATGATAAGCCCTCCGTGATGACGACCCTCTCCGGCGGAGCTCCGGAACAGGCCCCAAGATGGGATCTCGTGGATACAGAAAGTTGCGGTGGTGGAATTAGGTTTTTGGCTCCGTATCTGTTCGTTTGGGGGTACGTGGGTATATATAGGAGGAAGAAGTACGTCGGTGGAGCTTCGGTGGGCCCACGAGGGTGGGGGCGCTCCTGGGGGTGTAGGGCGTGCCCCCTACCTCGTGCCCACCTCGAAGCTTCCTTGGCATAGGGTCCAAGTCTCCTGGTTCATATTCGGGAAGAAAATCACGTTCCAGAAAGGATTATTCCGTTTGGACTCCGTTTGATATTCCGTTTCTTCGAAACACTGAAATAGGAAAAACACAACAATTCTGGATTGGGCCTCTGGTTAATAGGTTAGTCCCAAAAATAATATAAAAGTGGAAAATAAAGCCCAATATAGTCCAAAACAGTAGATAATATAGCATGGAGCAATCAAAAATTATAGATACGTTGGAGACGTATCATTGACTTGCCCGATGATCGGCAAGCCATAGAAAATAAATGGATCTTCAAGAGGAAGACGGACGCTGATAGTAGTGTTACTATCTACAAAGCTAGAATTGTCGCAAAAGGTTTTTGACAAATTCAAGGTGTTGACTACGATGAGAGTTTCTCACTCGTGTCTATGCTTAAGTCTGTCCGAATCATGTTAGCAATTGCCGCATTTTATGAAATCTGGCAACAAATCGATAAACAAAACTGCATTCCTTAATGGATTTATTAAAGAAGAGTTGTATATGATGCAACCAGAAGGTTTTGTCAATCCTAAAGGTGTTAACAGAATATGCAAGCTCCAGCAATCCATCTATGGACTGGTACAAGCATCTCGGAGTTGGAATATACACTTTAATGAGTTGATCAAAGAATATAGTTTTATATAGACTTGCGGTGAAGACTGTATTTACAAGAAAGTGAGTGGGAGCACTACAGCATTTCTGATAAGTATATGTGAATGACATATTGTTGATCAGAAATAATGTAGAATTTTCTGGAAAGCATAAAGGAGTATTTGAAAGGAGTTTTTTTAAAATAAAGACCTCGGTGAAGCTGCTTACACATTGAGCATCAAGATCTATATAGATAGATCAAAACGCTTGATAAGATTTTTCAATGAGTACATACCTTGACAAAGATTTTGAAGTAGTTCAAAATGGAACAGTCAAAGAAGGAGTTCTTGCCTGTGTTTTAAGGTGTGAAATTGAGTAAGACTCAAAGACCGACCACGGCAGAAGATAGAAAGAGAATGAAAGTCATTCCCTATGCCTCAGCCATAGGTTCTATAAAGTATGCCATGTTGTGTACCAGATCTATTGTACACTGAGTTAAGAAAGGGAGTACAAAGTGATCTAGGAGTAGATCACTGGACAGCGGTCAAAATTATCCTTAGTGGAATAAGAATATGTTTCTCGATTATGGAGGTGACAAAAGGTTCGTCGTAAAGGGTTATGTCGATGCAAGTTTTGACACTGATCCGGATGACTCTAAGTCTCAATCTGGATGCATATTGAAAGTGGGAGCAATTAGCTAGAGTAGCTCTGTGTAGAGCATTGTTGACATAGAAATTTGCAAAATACATGCGGATCTGAATGTGGCAGACCCGTTGACTAAACTTCTCTCACAAGCAAAACATGATCACACCATAGTACTCTTCGGGTGTTAATCACATAACGATGTGAACTAGATTATTGACTCTAGTAAACCCTTTGGGTGTTGGTCACATGACGATGTGAACTATTGTTGTTAAATCACATGGTGATGTGAACTAGATTATTGACTCTAGTGCAAGTGGGAGACTGAACGAAATATGCCCTAGAGGCAATAATAAAGTTATTATTTATTTCCTTATATCATGATAAATGTTTATTATTCATGCTAGAATTGTATTAACCGGAAACATGATACATGTGTGAATATATAGACAAACAAAGTGTCACTAGTATGCCTCTACTTGACTAGCTCGTTGATCAAAGATGGTTATGTTTCCTAGCCATGGACAAAGAGTTGTCATTTGATTAACGGGATCACATCATTAGGAGAATGATGTGATTGACTTGACCCATTCCGTTAGCTTAGCAATTGATCGTTTAGTATGTTACTATTGCTTTCTTCATGACTTATACATGTTCCTATGACTATGAATTATGCAACTCCCGTTTAACGGAGGAACACTTTGTGTGCTACCAAACGTCACAACGTAACTGGGTGATTATAAAGGTGCTCTACAGGTGTCTCCGAAGGTACTTGTTGGGTTGGCATATTTCGAGATTAGGATTTGTCACTCCGATTGTTGGAGAGGTATCTCTGGGCCCACTCGGTAATGCACATCACTATAAGCCTTGCAAGCATTGCAACTAATTAGTTAGTTGCAGGATGATGTATTACGGAACGAGTAAAGAGACTTGCCGGTAACGAGATTGAACTAGGTATTGAGATACCGACGATCAAATCTCGGGCAAGTAACATACCGATGACAAAGGGAACAACGTATGTTGTTATGCGGTCTGATCGATAAAGATCTTCGTAGAATATGTAGGAGCCAATATGAGCATCCAGGTTCCGCTATTGGTTATTGACCGGAGACGTGTCTCGGTCATGTCTACATAGTTCTTGAACCTGTAGGACTCCCCACATTTGGCGCGCCCCCTCTAGGGCCGGCCTCTCCCTTGCTCCTTTATATATGGGGGCAGGGGAGCACCCCATAGACACAACAATTGATCCCTTGGATCTCTTAGCCGTGTGCGGTGCCCCCCTCCACCATAATCCACCTCGGTCATATCGTAGAGGTGCTTAGGCGAAGCCCTACGTCGGTAGAACATCATCATCGTCACCACGCCGTCGTGCTGGTGGAACTCTCCCTCAAAGCTCGGCTAGATCGGAGTTCGAGGGACGTCATCGAGTTGAACATGTGCTGAACTCGGAGGTGCCGCGCGTTCGATACTTGATCGGTCGGATCGTGAAGACGTACGACTACATCAACCGCGTTGTGCTAACGCTTCCGCTTTCGGTCTACGAGGGTACGTGGACACACTCTCCCCTCTCGTTGCTATGCATCACCATGATCTTGCGTGTGCGTAGGAATTTTTTTGAAATTACTACGTTCCCCAACAGTTTATTCCTTCAACTCATTCTTTTTTTCGCGCCTTACCAACATAGGTCGTTTTGGTGCCTACCAGTGGCCTAGCCCAGACGTGAGCTGTTGTGCGTTCCACGTGCTATTTGACGATAAAAGAGAATATATTGGTTGGCTATAATTAAAAGTAATTATGGGCAAGTGAGTGCTAAAATAATTAAAGAGAATACACCATGGTAAAATAAGGACTACATGGTTATGTGATGATTATGCCAATGAAACGGGATTTACTGCAATTAGTAACCCATCCGGTTACACCATCGTAGGAGAGATTGGTTGAAGCAACTTTGCCCCGAAGGTCGCCGTGCAGCCACAAAGTGAGGAGGCAACCACAACCTCGACACAGAGGCAGACCTGGAGAAAAAAAGGCACAAGTTGGGTGGTGGCCGCCAGTCAGACCAACCCCACCACTATCCAGATCTCGCTGGGCAAACATGACCCGCGAGAACACCGCATCTCCTCGCTCTGTTGCCCCACCGCCGTTGAGACCGTTTTTATGGACACATCAATTATCTTTCCCGATGCTTCTCACAAAAAAATATCTCTCCCTTTGCAATGCACAGGCATATATGCTAGTATATATAAATAGAAGTACCATCTGATCATGCACCCATCGCCATTGGATCGATGTCATCGCAACAAGAGTCAAATTTTCCATACTTGTGCTTCAAAGTAGCACCATGATCTTCATGATAAAGAGTTTCCTATGTTGTCACTTTCATATACTAGTGGGAATTTTTCATTATATAACTTGGCTTGTGTATTCCGACGATGGGCTTCCTCAAATTGCCCTAGGTCTTCATGAGCAAGCAAGTTGGATGCACACCCAGTTATTTTTCGTTTGAGCTTTCATACACTTATAGCTCTAGTGCATCCGTTACATGGCAATACCTACTCACTCACATTGATATCAATTGATGGACATCTCCATAGTCCATTAATTTGCCTAGTTGACATGAGACTTTCTCCCTCCTTTTGTCCAGTACCACCTTCTATTCCATCCATAGTGCTATGTCCATGGCTCACGCTCATGTATTGCGTGAAGAGTTGAAAAAGCTGAATCACGTTACAAACTATGAAACAATTGCTTGGCTGACACCGATATGGGCATGATTTATACTTTGTGTTTAGAAGAGGGAGCATAACTAGACTATATGATTTTGTAGGGATAACTTTATTTAGCCATGTTATTTTTTAAGCTTCATAATTTGCTTTTTAGTATGATTGGAGTATTATTGTTTTCATATTGATAAACTTTTGTTTTGAATCTTATTGATCTGAACATTCATGCCACAATAAATAAGAATTACATTGATAAATATGTTAGGTAGCATTCCACATCAAAAATTCTATTTTTATCATTTACCTACTCGAGGATGAGCAGGAATTAAGCTTGGGGATGCATGATACGTCTCCAACGTATCTATAATTTTTTATTGTTATATTATCTGTTTTGGATGTTTTATATGCATTAATATGTTATTTTATATTATTTTCGGGACTAACTTATTAATGTAGAGCCCAGTGCCAGTTTTTTCCTTGTTTTTGAGTTTCGCAGAAAAGAAATATTAAACAGAGTCCAAACGGAATGAAACTTTACGATGATTTTTCTTGGACCAGAAGACACCTAGGGGACTTGAGATCCAAGTCAGAAGAGCCACGAGGCGGCGACAAGGGTGGAGGGCACGCCCTAGGGGGGTGTGCGCGTCCCCCTGCCTTGTGCCCCTCCCCCCATGACTCCACTGACCTTCTTCTTTGTCCTATAAATTCAGAAATATTCCAAAACCCTCAGAAGCATCCACGAAAACATTTTTCTGCCGCTGCAACCTTCTGTACCCCGTGAGGTCCCATCTTGAGGCCTTTTCAAGCATCCTGCCGGAGGGGGATTCGATCATGGAGGGCATCTACATCAACTCTATTGCCCTTCCGATGTAGCGTGAGTAGTTTACCACAGACCTACGGGTCCATAGCTAGTAGCTAGATGGCTTCTTCTCTCTCTTTGATTCTCAATATCATGTTCTCCTCGATGTTCTTGGAGATCTATCTGATGTAATCTTATTTTGTGGTGTGTTTGTCGAGATCCGATGAATTGTGGATTTTTGATCAGTTTATCTATGGATATTATTTGAATCTTCTCTGAATTCTTATATGCATGATTTGATATCCTTGTAATTCTCTTCGAATTATCGGTTTGGTTTGGCCAACTAGATTGGTTTTTCTTGCAATGGGAGAAGTGCTTGGCTTTGGGTTCAATCTTGCGGTGTTCTCACCCAGTGACAAAGTAGGGGTAGCGAGGCACATATTGTATTGTTGCCATCAAAGATAAAAAGATGGGGTTTTCATCATATTGCTTGAGTTTATTCATCTACATCATGTCATCTTACTTAAGGCGTTACTCTGTTCTTTATAAACTTAATACTCTAGATGCAGGCAGGTGTCGGTCTACTTGACACGGATGTGATGCATATATTACATCATCATTGCCTTGGATATCGTCATAACTTTGCGCTTTTCTATCAATTGCTCGGCAGTAATTTGTTCACCCACCGTATTATTTGCTATCATTAGAGAAGCCTCTAGTGAAACCTATGCCCCCCGGGTCTATTTTCTATCATATAAGTTTTTGATCTACTATTTTGCAATCTTTTACTTTCAGTTCTATAAATCAAAAACCCAAAATATTTTACTTTTATTTATCTATCTCTATCAGATCTCACTTTTGCAAGTAACCGCGAAGGGATTGATAACCCCTTTATAGCGTTGGGTGCAAGTGTTTGATTGTTTGTGTAGGTATTAATTGGTGATTTCCGCGTTCTTCTCCTACTGTATTGATACCTTGGTTCTCAATTGAGGGAAATACGTATCTCTACTTTGCTGCATCACCCTTTCCTCTTCAAGGGAAAAAGCAACGCAACCTCAAGAAGTAGCAATATCCCGCCCTCTGATAGCGCATGTGCCACAGGCGTCGGCCCAACGCTGAGTCAGCATGCCACCTTAGCGCCCGTTACGGCTGGAAACGGCAGAGTGACCAGTTTGCTCATAAAAGTGAGTGTTGTTACCGGTTCATCACATTTTGAGTGAGGAATGATCAATGTACTCATCTCACAAGAGTTCAATGACCAATGATGCGTTTATCTCCTAAAAGTATTAGTGAGGTATGGGATGGTGAGGTCCTTAAACTTACATTTAGGAGAAACATTGATTACAGGCTCATGGAGCAATGGTACCAAATTGTAGAGATTGCTGGGGGGATCACCTTCAGAAATGATCCAGATGCCCTCATCTGGCAACTAGAAAACAAAAGGGGTTTATTCTTCTAGTTCTTTATATCTTGTGATCAATTTTAGGGGTGTGCAGCCTTTGTTTCTGCCAGCTGTGTGGAAACTGGCAGTGCCCCCCAAGATTCATGTGTTTCTCTGGTTGTTTTCCCAAAATAAGCTGATGACTAGGGATTACCTGAGGAAAAGGCACATAATCAAATCCCTAGATTGTGTGTTCTGTGCTGATAATGAGTCAAATCACCATTTATTCTTTGATTGTGTAGTTGCCAGGAATGTATGGTCCTTTGTTAGCCATCATTTCCAAATGGAGATAGGCGCAAACTTTGAGTCTGTTGCTCGATTTTGGGTTTCTAACAAAAAGAACTTGGCTGTGAACATTATTAGCTCTGCTATCCTATGGTGTTTGCGGAAATATAGTAAATCTATGTTTTTTAACAACGCCAGTTGGACCTCTATTATTCATGTGTGGAGTTTGATCCTCGAAATGCTCAAATTCTGGATGATTTTGACCCCAGAGGCCGGCAAACCAAAGATTGAGGCGTTCATGAGTGCCCTGACAAAACTTCTCCAACAACCCTTGAGGATCTTGAGTGGCTGAAGATGAAGGCCACAAGATTTGAAGTTGATTCTGGCTGGAGTAACCTCGGGATCTCAGAAGAAAAAGGATGCTTCCAATCTCCTGTCACGAAGCGAGACAAATGACAAGGTCGCCATGACCAGCCCGGTGTCCACCCTCGCCATCTGCTGGTCACCCCAAGCTGCACTGGTGCCGCCATTCAAGTTCAGAAGGCGTGAAGATATGATCGCGCTATGATAAGGGGCGGGTGCTCGCTGTACCCTGGCCCTCATGTCTCTGTATCACTCCCTGGCAGATCATTGGACTGCTCGAGGGTAATAACTTGATCTTCCCATGTTTTTCCTTTTCTACCGTTTAGCATCAGCTTAGCTATTGCGCGCATGTGTGCTTCTAATAAGGAACCCTCAGACACAAGTGGGCTGTATTCAGATGGTTTCATTCTAGATGGAACCGGGGAGAGGCCTCCCTGTTCATCTAAAAAATTGTGGGTATGGCGGATCCCTTTTACCACAAGGTAAGTTTTGTATGCAGATCAACTTGCAGCTTTCGATCCGTAGGTTTTGGTTTTGCAAAAGGTCTTCAATCTATAGTGTCTATTTTACTGTGTGATGACCCTGTTGAGGTAACTTTTGACTAATTGCCATTTATCATACCATCATCGAGCCCTTCATATCAGAAATAAGTGACCTTTTACGCATGTTGTACTCAAACTTGTAGACTTTGAATACGAATATCGTTTTATTTATTCAGACTGAAGATGCACACACTATCTTCGTAAGTCAGTTTGACCTAAGTGCGTATGAACAATGTAACCACACCACGTCATGACATGTCTAGTCTATTTAACGGTTGATGCATCTTATTCCTGACACTTATGATAAGGACTGTTACCCTTTTACCTTGATCGGCGAGGCCGAAACCACTCGTTCGTCCTGGCCGGCGAGGCTAGTACTCTGTATTGTTTCCTTTAACTGTATTTTGGTTGTGCCTGCTCTCCTCAACTGTATTTTGTTTGGATCTGTCTGCACTGTTAATTTGGAGCATTGAATGTTATGCCTAAAATTGGTACTCACTATAGTCTTTTTTTTTGACATCACGGTACTCACTAAAGTTTGTTGTATGCACGTGTCTAAATTAATTAATAGGGCACGTATATATCTTTTGGATTAAGATGAGTCTAAATTCATTCGCAATATGGACGCCGATATCCATCACACGTGTGGCATTTAGGAGGCATGTGCCGCACGCCCGTGTGGCATCGACACAGGCTCGTCCGCACCCGCGCGTCCGGACACACCCCGCCACAGCCCGCACATCCGGTGTTCGTCACGTTCGCCCACACGTCCGGGTGAGCGACCCCACGGCCTGCACGACCTCTCTCGGCCGTCGTCCCTCCCCACCTGCGAGCCACACGCCCCACGTGACAGTCACCACACGTCCCCGCAGTTGTCATGGTCCGAATCTTTTTTCATGTTCGTTTAACTGCAGTTGCCATGTTGCTGAGCTACGGTTGCCATGTCTGACAACTACAATTGCCATGGTTGCTCAACTGCAGTTGCCATCTCAGGTCAAATGTCAGATGCCATTTTTGGACAACTGCAGATGTTGTCATGTATGGTCTGGTCTACAACAATTGCCATGATTTGAAAACTTTAGGAGTTGCTACCTACTAACACTAGGCAGTTGCCATGTAGCACTACAAAAAGACATGGCAAAATAACATGTTCGGGTAAAGAGAGAGTTGTCATCTGCTTAAAAGCACACTAGGGCAGTTGTCATGTACCCTGCAAAACACATGGGGCGTGTTTGGTTTCATGCATAGCCTCACGATGCATCGCATCCACCATCCTGGGTGAGTCTAGCCTGGCTAAGCTGATGGAAAAATGGGTTGAGATGTATGTTTGGTTGTGTGCATGTTGAGGGACAGGTCAATGTGAGATGGCGTTTGGAAGCTTGTATGAGAAATCGGCCAGCTCCTACACCACCAGCTCCCCATGAGGCCATGACGCCGCCGCGACCACGGACAGTCCGGCCGAGCCATTGTAGGCGCGCCTCCCCTTCCGAAGCAGGTCTTGCCAAGTAGATGCATCCAGGCGCCGGCGGGCGAGGGGCATGGAACTCCAGCGGCAGAGTCGCAACGGACTATGGAGCTCGGAGCGATGGCGAAAGAGGGAGCTAGGGTGGCGGGGTCGAGGACGAGGGAGCTCTGACCAGTTGCGGACGAGGTAGTCCTGACCGGTGGCACAAGAAGGAGCTCCCGACGGCGGCGGCAGCGATTGGTTTGGGTCCTCGATCTGATCTGAGAGGAGATGAAAGAGAGTTGCGGTGGCACTTTTGAAGTAATTCTGGTAAATATCAGGGCCTATCCCGTGTACCGGTTCGTTTTAAGTGGAAGCGCGGGTGCAGGCACGAGGCTGCATCGCAGGAACGTCCGATTCCTGCATTCCTCTCAGCCTGGCTGACGGGCCTCTGTTTGCATCAGTTGGGCCAGGCTGAGGAGGCCACACAGGACACCAAACAGGCCAGATTATGCATGTGTGGTGCGATGCAGGTGCGAGCCGACAAACCAAACACGCCTATGGCAACTGACAACTTGGTGTGTGAGAGGAGACGGGCGTGTGGACGAAGGTGGTATCTTTAGGAGTTGCCACCTACTAACACTAGGCAGTTGCCATATAACACTAAAAAAGACACGGCAAAAATAAAATGTTCAGGTAAAGAGAAAGTTGTCATCTGCTTACAAGCACACTAGGGCAGTTGTCATGTACCCTGCAAAACACATGGCAACTGACAGCTTTGGGTATGGGAGAGAAGACGGACGTGTGGGCGAACTGATAAACACCCACACACCAGCCCCTCTGCGTACATGAAAACCGACGTGTGGGCGAACTGCTAAACGCCCACATACCAGCCCCTTCACGTAGTGAAACGAACGTGTGGGCGACCGGACGTATGCCCACACACCAACCTAGTCTTATGTAGCATAAAAAAATCTAACAAAACATACCAAGATTCATGCAAATACAAATGGACGTTGATCCATGCATATAGACGAGAGGCAAACGCCCACATATATGGACGTTAGTGTAAAGATGAGTCTAAATTAGTGATTAGTACTAACTTTCCCTGGCCTCGGCGCAGCTATAAATTGCGCTCTCTAAGACTCAAGAAAGACCCTGGTCGAAAGCTTTCCTCTTCAGTTTTCTAGCCGCGGCCGTCGCGATGAAGTCACGCGCCGGCACGCCGCCCGTCCTGTACTCGTACGCGTCGATGCAGCAGCGGAGCGGCGGCGGCATGAAGTGGCGCGAGTGCGTTGCCGTGCTGGGCGCCGCGGCCATGGTGGTGTTCGTCGTCACCCACTCGCTCCTCCCAGGGGCCAGGGTGGGGGATCTGGGCGACGTGGTTAGCCCGCTGCTCCGTCTCCAGAGAGCCAGGCGGGAGGAGGCGGCCGTGCCGTCGTCGGAGAAGACGGTGGGGGAAATCGGCGATGAGGCCGATGGCTTCCCGTGGAGCAACGCCATGCTGCAGTGGCAGCGCACCGGTTACCATTTCCAGCCGGAGAAGAACTACATGAACGGTATGGAATCCATTACTTCCGATCATGGAATTTTTAGATGCAAATCCTCTTGTGTTCTTTCTCCTCGCCTTGCTCTATGTTTGAAGGAAGAAACTGACTGGCAATGGCTAGCTGCCTTTTTTGCTATCGTTTTGTTTGTTTGCTTGGTGGAGAAAGAAACTGACCACCTTTTGCTTACGTGCTCCGGCGACATGCATGCACGTATGCATGCAGATCCAAACGGTGAGTGAGTAGGATCCTCATCACTTTTAATCCTGACCAGCTGTCGTCTCTCTCTATGTCTAATGTCTATCCATTGGCAAGGAACTAGGAGTACTGATTAATTGAAACACGAATAACATGCAGCTCCAATGTACTACCGTGGATGGTACCACTTCTTTTACCAGTACAACCCGGAGGGTGTCACGTGGGGAAACATCTCGTGGGGCCACGCCGTGTCGCGAGACATGGTCCACTGGCACCACCTACCCCTCGCCATGGTGCCTGACCGATGGTACGACATTAACGGCGTTTTGACGGGCTTCGCCACCATACTTCCCGATGGTAAGGTCGTCCTGCTCTACACAAGGAACACCGACACGCTCGCCCAGGTACAGTGCGTTGCCGAACCTGCAGACCCTCATGACCCTCTCCTCCGCACCTGGATCAAGCATCCCGCCAACCCGGTCCTCTTCCCGCCCCCCGGGACATACAAAAAGGACTTCCGTGACCCCATGACCGCATGGTTTGACAAGTCCGACAACACATGGTGCACCATGATCGGGTCCAAGGACAACAACGGGCATGTTGGCATCGCTCTCATGTACAATACAAAAGACTTCGTCAAGTTCGAGCTCATCCCGCGTCCGGTCCACCGCGTCGAGGGCACCGGCATGTGGGAGTGCGTCGACTTCTACCCTGTTGGGGGCAATAGCAACTCATCACAGGAAGAGTTGTACGTCCTGAAGGCGAGCATGGACGATGAACGACATGACTACTACGCATTGGGAAAGTATGACGCAGTGACCAACACATGGACACCGCTGGACCCAGAAGCAGATGTGGGAATCGGACTGAGGTACAATTGGGGAAAGTTATTTGCGTCCACGACATTCTATGATCCGGCAAAGCGGCGACGTGTGATGTGGGCGTATGTTGGTGAGACAGATTCCAACCGGACCGACCTCGCCAAGGGATGGGCAAACCTCCAGGTATCTTTATTGTACATATATTTGATCTGTTTTACCACGTGTTTAGCATCTATCATCAGTTCCATTCGCTATTTATGCATGCTCGATATATATATATATATATATATATATATATATATATATATATATATATATATATATATATATATATATATATATATATATATGACAAGCATAGTTATCTTGCATTAATTCATTATGCATGTTTGATAGATAGATTCTCGCTCCGTTCATTATTATAAGATGTTCAAAAATTTCCTGATTCGGATGTATATAAACATGTTTTACTGTGTTTATTCACTCATTTCGGTCCATATTTAGCATATATTAAAATATCCAAAACATCGTATAATAGTGAACACATGTAGTAATTATTTGTATTTGTGACTTCAAAAATATTTTGGCTATGCTTTTTCTCCGACTCATTTCACTATTAGGCTCTCTGAGAAGATCGAATCTAACTCAAAAAGGTTGAGATTGAGCATTTCCATCACGTTTGTGTTATAAGCCAGCTTGTACTTTTTCGCACATAAGAGAACCTTTTAAGTTGCCTGCTGAATCCATGAGCAGGCAAGAGATCATCTGACGAACAGAAACATCTTATTAGCTAGAAGAAAAGGTTGTGGTTCTTGATATCAAAGTGCCATCATGATCACCGGAATTACCTAGCTTGAATTAAAATGAACTCTCTAATTAATGGTGTATGATGTAGGCGATTCCGAGGACGGTGGCACTGGACGAGAAGACCCGGACGAACCTCCTCCAATGGCCGGTGGAGGAGATTGAGACCCTCCGTCATAATGCAACTGACCTCAGTGGCATCACCATCGGCACTGGCTCCATCTTCCCCCTGCATCTCCGGCAAGCCGCTCAGCTCGACATAGAGGCCTCCTTCTGCCTCAACACTTCTGACATCGCAGCCCACAACGAGGCCGACATCGGCTACAACTGCAGCACTAGCGGTGGTGCCACCAACCGGGGTGCGCTCGGCCCCTTCCGCCTCCTCCTCACCAACGGTCACAGTGAACAAATGGCAATGTACTTCTACATGTCTAGGAGCCTTGACGGGGACCTCCGGACCCACTTCTGCCATGACGAGTCGCAGTCATCGCTGGCCAGGAATGTTGTAAAGCGTGTGGTGGGCAGCACTGTTCCGGTGCTCAACGGAGAGGCCTTATCCGCTAGGATTCTTGCGGATCATTCCATTGTGGAGAGCTTCGTTATGGGCGGGAGATTGACGGCGACGTCCCGAGTGTACCCGACTGAGGCCATCTATGAGGCGGCTGGGCTGTACGTTTTCAACAATGCTACCGGCTCCACTCTCATCGTCGATAAGCTCGTGGTGCATGAGATGCATTCAACACCGATGCAACTAGATCTTTTTGCACGAGATTAACTTCCAACCGGTTTCTCTTTACTAAGTTTGTTTTTTGATTATTTTTTTCTAGTTCTGTCAGACGGATCATACATTGTTACTGTCTGCTCGTTTATGCAGCAGATCATAATATTTTGCATTGTCCAGTGGGTAGCAAGCTGGGCAGTACACGAGTCCATCCCGTAGGGTGAGGCCGGAAACTCCATTAGCTCGTATGTAGCCTGGTAGCTTGACTCGGCGCTGTTCTCAAAAAACAAAACTAGACTCGACACATTGGCCTGGCCCAAGCTGAAGTGGAGCCCCTCACCTGTATGTCAATCCTTTACCATTTCTTTTCCGAACAGTTTCTGAGCTAGAGGTTTAATCATGTGTAACTCAAGTTGGCTTTTCTGCAAGATCTCTGTGATTATTTCACTACCTACAACCTGCAGATCAATATGACATATAAGAGGTCTATTATTTTGCATACATATTAAAAATTGAAGTATACATATACCATAACACATCACTTAGAAACTTGCAGCCCAGATTCTGATCGGAATTTCTGATTTTAGGTGTATACATTATACGAGACACGAGGAAATATCGATCACTGAAATTGTCCTCCAAAAGAATGATACAACTTGCTTGCAGTTGCAGAATTTTTTGAGGCATCAAAACTTATGTATGCAACCCAACTTGCACCTTCAATCGGTACATTTTGGCTTTGTTAAACATTTGATGTGCATGTTTAAACCTGCAGTGTCTATTTTGTTCTGTGATGACCATGCTGAATTCAGACTTGCCTTTTTCCTTGCTATCTACCTTATCATCAGCACTACTCCCTCTGTATCATAAATATGTCACTTTTTGAACATGGTTGTCAAAATTTCAAAATTATTTTTTCACTAAAAAACTATAGTTTTTGTTTGGGTTGAAAAATTGAAAAATCATACATACATATTTGTATATATAAAAAGCCAAGTGGTGAACATTCTCCATTTCACCACAAAATAAAGAGGTTAAGTCCTCAATATATATTATGTATCTTACCTAATTTATCTCTATTCGAAAACTGGTCATTAGCAACAGGCAATTCAAACATGAAAATTGGGAGGAATAGGAATCTTCCAGAACCACTTCCAAAAAGGGGCAAAACCCCACCAAAATTAATCATATCTAGAAGGATTTGGTGGTATATGTTCTGGATGCTTCCACCAGCCATATAAGTTGGTCGGCGTTAAAATTGGGAACAAAAAGTTTCACCGTAAGCCCAAACATGTGAGATAGAGCAATTATGTGAAGGAAATATGCCCTAAAGGCAATAATAACGTTATTTTTTATTTCCATGTTCATAATTACTGTTTATCTTTCTATGCTATAGTTGCAATGGTCCTGGCACAAAAATGAGATTCAGAGGAAAAACTCATTAGCATGTGTAAAATGATAAACACCAACTAGATCCCTAGTCTCAGTTTTAAAACTATACCATGTATTGTTGACGATCATGTTTTCCTGATCATGCGCATTGTCAAAGTAAGAATGGATGTCGGGAATAATGTAAACACATTGTTGGTGGAACAATGGTGTTGACATACCCAACTTAATGATATACTTCTCGATCACATCGTCATATTTTTATAAGTATAATCATGCAAATGTTTACATATACTCACTTACTTAGACCATGATAATATCAATGTACCTTCGTGTCGGACAGAGACTTTGGGGTTCGTGCAACGTTACCCGTAACAGGGTGATCATAACGGCAACTTTGGGGTGCATCAAAAAAGTATCTCAATGACTCGATAGCTAAAGATTGAGATTTGCTCCTTTGGCGATGGAGAGAGATTCTCCGTGCCCTCTCTGTATTATGATATCAATCATCGTCTATCTAGATACAATGTGATATGATCACGGGGACGCTAGAATACGGAAACAAGAAAAGAAAAGAAATAAAATTGGTAACAAGGATTACTTGGTTTAATGATCAAGACTTGCTTCACATGGATACCGATACGCCTCGCATCAAGTTTTGTAAAGTATAATGAAGAAAAGGAATTTTGTACGGGAAACTAAAGTTCAGTCGAATAATAATTCATACAAGTGTAGGGGTCAATATGGATGTCCAAGGTTTCGCTATTGATCATTTACCGATGGAGTTCCGGGTCAATTCTGCACTTTACGAAACCTGCAGGGTCATCTGCTTAAGGTTCACTACTTTGTTAGTACTATAAGTGTTTACTTCTTGAGCAATTCACCGAGAAAGTTTCGAGCAGATAAAAATCTTTCGGCGAAGAACAAAAAATGTTTCGGAGCAAAACTAAAGTGTTTCACAGAAAACTGGAGAAGTTTTGGAAAACTGGGAAAGTCCAGGAAGACTGAAAAATCACCGAAAAATCAAGGAGGATTTCAAAGTGTTCTGGGACCTCCCAAATAAATATATATTTGGTGTCATGGGTTTGTCAACTTGGCAAGCCCAAGTGGGGGGGGGGGGGGCACATGGCCCTAAAAGGCCCAAATAGTGGGTGCCCCTTTTTGCCTAGGGGCAAAGCCACTTGGGCGGCTAGGCTTTGGTAGGGCACCCACCTCTTGGTTCGCCGGCCCAATGAGGAGGTGCCTCCTCCTCCAATGCAGCCCCACCTCCCACGCTCCTATATATATGTGAGGGGCAGCCCTTAGATTGCATCCAATGTGGATCAAGGGCTCCCTCTCTCTCTCTCTCTCTCTCTCTCTCTCTCTCTCTCCATGGAAATTGCTTGAACGTCGAAAGGCTACTCCACCCTATCTCTATTTCTTTGGCATAGCTTAGCTTTGGAAGATGAATCTCTATTGAACTGTAAATTTTGTATGCGTTGACACTTGATACTGACAGAGATATCATGCTTTTGATATTTGTTCGAGGTGGGAAATTCTCATGGTTGGGAGGTTGTAAATCATAACTATGGGAGTCTACACCAACGATCTACGCGAGCACATCTTTCGTCGCACTCTTGTTTGTAAATATCAGATCCAATCTAACTTGAATCTTCATACTTATCTTGGGAGTATGATTCGTAGGACGAAACAATACTTTCTACTACATTTCGCAACATTATGTTATTGATAGTTCTCAAAAACTTCCCAAAACTAAGTTTTCAAAGTAGTATCACAAGCCGAAATGTCATGCCAAAAACTAATGCCATTTCCATTACCAAGATCTAACAATAGGAAAAGCCTGCCCTTGTAAATTCCTTCCAAATGGAGAACCAACACCCTGTTTGCACCAAACAATGTTGGTATTAAAAGTGCTATATTTATGATCCACAAGAATCTACTAGTTCTATTTCCACAAAATATATTTTGGCCCAAGAAGCTAATAAAGAAAAAAAATTCTCTCAAATTAGGCAGATCCAATCCCCAAAAAGCTTTTCTCTGAGACACCAACACCATATTTTTCAAGTGGTATCTATGATTATTCCACTGTTTTCGCAAAGAAAGTGAGCCATCTGAGAAGTAATGGCATTAATATCCCATTTAGGGAACCTAATGATAAGCATCAAATACATGGGAATACTTGATGCATGTCCTTAGTAAAATAAGTTTGGCCTCCTAACTGAGCAGTTTACCCCCATTAGTGCAGAATTGGGCTTTAGCACCGGTTCGTGAGGCCCTTTAGTGTCGGTTCTATAACCAGCACTGAAGGGTGGGGACTAAAGCCCCCCCCCCCCTTTAGTCCTGGTTCAACATGAACAGCCACTAAAGGGTCACCACGTGGCTGTTGGGGAACGTAGTAATTTCAAAAAAAATCCTACGCATACACAGGATCATGGTGATGCATAGCAACAAGAGGGAAGAGTGTGTCCACGTACCCTCGACCCTCGTAAACCGAAAACGGAAGCGTTAGCACAACGTGGTTGATGTAGTCGTACGTCTTCATGATCCGACCGATCAAGTACCGAACGCACGGCACCTCCGAGTTCAGCACACGTTCAGCCCGATGACGTCCCTCGAACTCCGATCCAGCCGAGTGTTGAGGGAGAGTTTCGTCAGCACGACGGTGTGGTGACGATGATGATGTTCTACCGACGCAGGGCTTCGCCTAAGCACTGCTACAGTATTATCGAGGTGGACTATGGTGGAGAGGGCACCGCACACGGCTAAAAGATCAAACGATCAATTGTTGTGTTTCTAGGGTGCCCCTCTGCCCCCGTATATAAAGGAGCAAGGGGGAGGTGTGGACGGCCAGGAGGAGGCGCGCCAGGAGGAGGAGTCCTACTCCCACCGGGAGTAGGACTCCCTCCCTTCCTTGTTGGAATAGGAGAAGGGGGGAAGAAGTGGAGGAGAAGGAAAGGGGGGGGCGCCGCCCCCTTCTCCTTGTCCTATTCGGACTAGGGGGGAGGGGCATGCGGCCCTTGCCCTGGCCGCCTCTCCTCTTCTCCACTAAGACCCACTATGGCCGATTAATCCCCCGGGGGGTTCCGGTAACCCCTCGGTACTCCGGTAAAATCCCGATTTCACCTGGAACACTTCCGATATCCAAATATAGGCTTCCAATATATCAATCTTCATGTCTCGACCATTTTGAGACTCCCCGTCATGTCCGTGATCACATCCGGGACTCCGAACAACCTTTGGTACATCAAAACTCATAATATAACTGTCATCGAAACTTTAAGTGTGCGGACCCTACGGGTTCGAGAACTATGTAGACATGACCGAGACACGTCTCTGGTCAATAACCAATAGCGGAATCTGGATGCTCATATTGGCTCCTACATATTCTACGAAGATCTTTATTGGTCAGACCGCATAACAACATACGTTGTTCCCTTTGTCATCGGTATGTTACTTGCCCGAGATTCGATCGTCGGTATCTCAATACCTAGTTCAATCTCGTTACCGGTAAGTCTCTTTACTCGTTCTACAATACATCATCCCGCAACTAACTCATTAGTTGCAATGCTTGCAAGGCTTATAGTGATGTGCATTACCGAGTGGGCCCAGAGATACCTCTCCGACAATCGGAGTGACAAATTCTAATCTCGAAATACGCCAACCCAACAAATACCTTTGGAGACACTTGTAGAGCACCTTTATAATCACTCAGTTACGTTGTGACGTTTGGTAGTACACAAAGTGTTCATCCGGTAAACGGGAGTTGCATAATCTCATAGTCATAGGAACATGTATAAGTCATGAAGAAAGCATTAGCAGAATACTAAACAATCGTGTGCTAAGCTAACGGAATGGGTCAAGTCAATCACATCATTCTCCTGATGATGTGATCCCATTAATCAAATGACAACTCATGTCAATGGCTAGGAAACATAACCATCTTTGATCAACGAGCTAGTCAAGTAGAGGCATACTAGTGACACTTTGTTTGTCTATGTATTCACACAAGTATTATGTTTCCGGTTAATACAATTCTAGCATGAATAATAAACATTTATCATGATATAAGGAAATAAATAATAACTTATTATTGCCTCTAGGGCATATTTCTTTCAGTGGCACGAGCCAGCGCCGGGGGCTGGGAGACCTTTAGTACCGGTTGGTAACACCAACCGGTACTAAAAGGTTTAGGGGTTTTGGTTTTATGATTTATTTTTCCTTTAATTTTTTTCCATTTAATTTTTTTCATTTGCTGGTATTTTACGATACTACATATTGTACACGTTATGCATATATATAAATAGAATTTCTCATAGAAGCGATCATATATATATATCATCGAATGTCTCGCACCACCATTCACACATACACATGTATATATACAATTTGGTATATACAATTTCTCCTACAATTTGCAGATCATTACATGGAGGCATTATAGCGGTAGCGGGTAATGGAATTCTCCTTTGAGATCTATAACCTGGTCGAGCAAAAATCCCGCTATTTCCTTTTGAAGTGCTCGTACGCGAGCATCCGATAGGACCTGATCCTGCATCTCCTTCATCTTTAAAGAAGAGATCAAAGTATACATGTATTATTAGTTGTGTGTATATATATTAGATAATGATGTAAAAATTATGAACAGTGTTCTGGCAAACGTACCCATTGGTCTCTATCAGTTCTGGTCCTTTCGGTAGTCATCATGCGAATGTTCTCGCAAACATAGAATACACATAAATCAGTCACATGCACCTGCTTCAGGGCCTTTACGAGAATAGAATTCAATCAGATAATAATTAGTCAAGCATGATAATTAATGGTATTGAAATTAGAATTAAAGATATGCATGGTAGCTAGCTCGTACTAGCTACTTAATTAATTACCTTGGGTCGGATCAATTTCAGCTCTTTTTTCCGTGGGCCTTCAACCTGTTTGATGAACTTTTGTCAAGCCCTGTCCGCCGGCAAATAAAATGAATAAAGGAGTTTTTTTTTTGAAACTGGCATAAAGGAGTTATTAATTAGTTGGTATCAGGAAATGACGACCTAAAAAGAGGCCGACATATAGTTGGATGATGATTGAAATTACCTGTTGACCATCCCCTTCACGATTTCGTAGTTAGCAGCTTTTTTAAGTAGTGAGTCCAGTACTTGAACTTTTCCCTTGTCAACTTCAATGATTAACAAGATCCAGTAAAAACTGCATGCGCACACGTTTGCATGTATAATTAAGCGGACATGTGCATATATAACTCATCAAAAAATTGTGGAGAGTCATTGCTGAAGTTTTTCAGTTTATTTCCCCTACTAATATATCTGAATTACCTGATCTGTGGAATTGAAGTAATAACTTGATTGGTATGGCATGTATTGCATCCATCTGGAGCTTATGGACATTGCGAAATGATTTGTGTTTTCAAGGAGTAGTGTGGAAAGATATATGGATTCTTCTGGAAAAGCAAGTGTGTCGCTTCATCAATGGAAGATTCTCTGCTCGGACACTCAATCAAAATTGATGAAGGAACACATGCTTCTGCTAGATCGGAGAAGAGGATTACCTCGAGATGAAGAATAAAGTGAACACCAGAATTGATCAACATGGCATCTATCTGAGGTCCCATTCCAGCTGATGTTGATGCTTATGTGATAGTTAGCTCCTGTATGAATTTCCTTATGCTCATGATGTCGGTCGGTCTGAGAACTTACTAGCTCAGGTACTTCGGTTTAGCCCCAGCGTTGTGAATAGTCATTACGTGTTTCTTTTTTGCCTCGTTTTTAATCAAAAGGGGTGGGGGGGACCCCTTTCGATCAAAAAAAAAACTTAAAAGAAGAGATAGAGCAACCTACAGCGATTGCATAGGTGTCTACGAGCACCGAGGACAACCAGCAAGGAGCTCTGCCACAACTAAACAAAACACCAAGCGATACATA
>NC_041392.1:29005600-29031385 GCF_002162155.2 Triticum dicoccoides | reverse complement strand
GAAACAACATACTACTTCTACTAAGTTAAGACAACAAAGTGGCACCACTACTAACTAGTAACTACTCCCTCTGTCCCATAATATAAGACGTTACTACATCCAATATACTCACATATTGAATGAGATAACATCTTATATTACGGAAGGAGTAATTCATGGGAACCTCACGCTTGATACTTAGGAGTGTTCCTCAAGATACGTGCATCATCAGAGGACAGACGCGGCAGTGACCCCCGGTGCTGTCGGCCACATCACGAGCAGGTATACGATGGAGCATGGACTGGCCCCATTATCTATACCTAATTAATAATAAAGGGGCTATTGCTTCTTGAAATACGTCATGGAAATGGCCCCCAAAATTGTAAAATATTACCCACCAACGCCACCTATAAGTGATAAAAAAACGCCTCACAAAGGGAATCCCTCGCCCGGGTCGGCCCATGCAGTAGGGACCTCCTATACTGCGCCTGCGCACTAGGAGAAGACGCAGCGCACCCATTTGGGCCGGCACATGTCCATGCGGCCTGTTTTTAAAATTTTACTTTTTTATTTTTATACTTTAAATAATTTTGGACTTTAAAATTTTTAAAAATTAAAAAAATGAGAATTTTGAATAAAATATTTAATAAACCATACAATGTTTGTTGATTCACAAAATGTTCGTGTTTTATGTAAAAACGTTGCTTATTCAAAAAATGTTCGAAATTTTGAAAACAATTTTTTGGGAAATCCGAAAATGTTCATGGGTTTTATAAAATTCATGTATTAAAGAAATTTTAATGAAATTGAACAAAATGTTGCCAATTCAAAGAATGTTCATGAACAGAAGAATATCCTAAAAATTCAAAAATTGTTCGTGACTTACAAAATAGTGTACTCATTCGTAAATATTCGCTGATTCAAAAAATGATCATGAAATTAAAAAATGTTCGTTAAATCAAAAAAATGTTCATAAATTTCAAAAATTGTTCCACCAATTTCCAAAACAATGTTCGTCCATTCTAGAATTGTTCGCCAAATCAAGAAAATTGTTTAAAAAATGCAAATAGTATAAAATGTTCATGAATTCAAAAAATGCTCTTGATTTTAGAAAATGTCAAAAATTCGTAGAAGTGTCCATGAAATTGAAAAATGTTGACGATTTGCCCAATACTGACAAGTGCTGCTCAAGCGAGGTCGTGGGCGCTGCATTCGCTGCAGAATTTGCAGAAGTGAGGCCCCTTTCCAATCATCGGGTGAGTCGGCGGGTTAACTTAAACCAGATGGCGATCAATTAAAAACAAATGTTGATGGAGCGTTCCAGGGAGAATGGTGGCTGGGGATTTGTATTTTTGTAGTGCGTGATAGTGATGGAGATATGCCCGTGCGGCTGGTGCCGGAAGGATTGCTCATGTACGTATTGTTTACAAGACACAAGGACACAAGGACACATTTCCTGTCCTGCATTCACATGATAAAAAAAAAACATTGCACGACTAAATGAATGAATGGCCGACTGAAAATGAAGCTCTGGCTACGCAGAGCCAGAAATGAAACCAATGGACATCCATAACACATTGTGCAAACAAACAGCCGGATGGTACTTCGCCACACACACACACACACACACAAAAAGAAAAAGGACGGTTGCGATTATTCCAACACAAGTCCATTGACGTTCATCTGGGGAACTGTCGGGGGCGATTCTCAAGGATTGCTGGTCTTATGCATCTCACGGGGGGAGGCATACAACACAAGAAGGGAAAGCGAGCAAATTCGTTCTTTCCACTAGATAGATGCTAATTCTGCTACGGCTGCTGCTTACGGACAGTAGTAGCGTGGCGCAGCGTGGGTCGGTCACATGGCGTTGATCATCCGCTTCATCTCCGCAGTCCTCCTCGGGTCGGGGTCCGCAATGGCCCGCTCCGTCAGCACGTGCTTGATCCGGCACATCGATCTCTTCACCTGAAACAAACAAACAAACAAACAATAGCGGGGCGAGTCAGGTTCTGCCGCCTAAGGAACAGAAAAGATGAATTGGAAATAAGACGACACTCATGTGCGCGCTGGTAAGTAACTTTCAAGTCCTGTTGTTGACTCTTGGCAAGAATCAAATGGGGGCCGCGGTACCATATGAAAGCAGGTCATATCTCCATACTGAAAAGATCACCAACAACATACTGTTGACTAACTGTTTACTCACTATTTCCTGAAAATCATGTACCCAGCGCTAAACAGAGTCCTAACAGAAAAGATGTCTTGAACAAAAAAATATGCTCATGACAAGAAAGAACGGGTCACGTCGACACTTGACAAGAACCACATGGAGGAAATGCTAGCCTATAAAGCAGGTCATAGACCCAGATTGAAAAGATCATCAACAAGATGTAGTTGACTAACTCTTCCCCCATTATGTCTTGAAAAGTAAGCACCCAGTGCTCAACGCAAAATAACATTAACAAGTGACCAGGCTGCACCAACGTTTTGAATACTACCAATGAATTATCATTTTGAAGAAAAAAAAAAGTAGTTGCCGTCCCCACGACACCATGGTTTCATAAATTTTCCCTAAAAATTCTGCAAAAACAAATTGTTTTTCAGCATGTCCATGCACCTTATTATTTCACTGATGCAAAAGAGGTACTTCTGTGCTTCAATTTATCACGAAGGCCAATATTTGGGAGCAAAAAACACTAGGTGCAGACTACACGGCTTCTTTGGTTACACAGTTTGGTTGTCTGAACCAAGGATATTCAAGACAATAAAGTTAAATGAAGACTCAAAAAGACCGCAATGGAGTAACTTAACAGGACCTGTAGAATAACCAATGGTATATCTGACTTTTAATCCATCATGAAACTAGAGCCACCAAATTGTAATTCTATTAACTAGCAAAAAATGTGCAAGTATCATAAATATGTGATTAGATAGAGATAGCAGGGGTTCCGAAATACAACAATTTGACTTGCAGTGGGCATAGCTTGCCATCCACAGGTGGAATGAGCAAAACAAAAAGTATGTTACAATTATTTGATTAAATCAAAATTCGTTGCACATGGACATGGTTATGTAGACTGAGAACCAAAATATGCAGTACCAATGTTCAGCACTATGACCAAGACACCCGTGATTTCATTAAATTTTCTCCAATTCTGCAAAACTGATTTGTTTTCCAGTATGCACGTGCAGCATAATTTACAAAACAGGTGAAATAAAAATATTCTATTAGCCGCAAAAATAGCAATTCGGTAGTTTAGTTTATCACAAAGCCCATTGTTTCTGCGCACTAGACAGTATCTTTGATGACAAGGTTTGGTTATCAGAACCAATGATATTCAAGGACAGTAAAGTTCATGAAGAATCGAGAATATAGCACAACTTATTTAGGTCACTCCATGGAACAACTTGACAGGGCCAGTAGAACAGCCAATGTGACTTTTAATTCATCATGAAACTAGAGCCAACTGCAGTTCTATTAACTAGCAGAAAATGTGCAAGTATGTAAAATATTTGATTAAATAGAGATGTCAGAGGTTCAGAAATACACCAGTTTTATTTGGCAGTGGGCATATATAGTTTGCCATCCACACATGGGGTGAGAAAACATCTTACAAAAAGTATGATAAAATTAGTTGATTAAATCACAAATTGTTGCAGGTGGACATGGTTATGTTGACAGAGAACCAAAATATGCAGTAATAAGCAGTTAACTGCTTGAGGAATGGTGTTAGGTTGTGGCAGCAGATATACCTTGGAAATGCGCTCCGGATTTGGGAAACGCATGCTCTCTGAAGCCAGCATCTGGCGTTGAGACATGAGCATGTTCTTTTCCTTTAGAAGGACATACCACAGCTTATGAAGGTCATCCCAAGACTTGAGGCGCAGTTCAGAAGCCTTCCAGCCACGACCTGCCAATTAATGAAACAAAAGGGGACACCCATAAGCTTTCTTGACAAGAATGACGCGTAAATTCATTTGCTCAAAGCAGAAAACATCACACCTCCTTTCAAAAATAAAAGAAAAAAGAAAACATCACACCTCCTTTCAAAAATAAAAGAGCCGTCGTTTCCGGCGCTCTATATGGCCACCGCGCAGACCGCGGCCGCAACGCCACGTGAGAAGAGATACATGAGCATCAAACTCCGGTACTGATTGGCGTTACAGAGTGGGTACCCACTAAGCAAACAAACTAGAGTCTCTGCCCATTCCGTCTACACTACAACACTGGGGTGGAAAAGTGAGTTGGGGGCGAGCGGGAGGGAGGGAGGGGCACACGTACCGTAGTGGGGCGCGGGCTGGTCGTCCTGGGTGCTCCGCTCGACCTCGAAGAACTCCTCGAGGGGGTTCTGCGCCTTCCTCGCCAGCGGCGTCGAGGCGGCGGCGGCGGCGGCGCCCTCGGGCGCGGCGGCGGTGGAGAAGAGCCGCCTCGCGAGCGTCCTGGACAGGGAGAGCATCGCGGCGGGGCCGGATCGAGGGATCGGGCGGATACGGGGGAGGAGAGAGCACGCGCGCGCGCGCTGGTATATTCTTCGGTGAGTCGGGCGGCGGCGGCGGCGGCGGCGAGCGGACAGGGTGACTGGGGAAGGGAATGGGAAGGAGGAGAGGGTTCGTCGCCCGCCAACAGGCTAACTGGGCCGGGCCTAATAAAATAAGGTGATAACTTGTACAGGGGTCAGTTCGTAATTCATACAGTAGATTCAGACTGAGATTCGCAGTGATTTTTCTTGTTGTTCGTTGTTGCTGTGAACTAAATATATTAGAGATTTCAACAAGGGACTGCATACGGAGCAAAATGAATGAATCCGCAATTTAAAATATGTCTATATATAGTTTATATTGAAATCTTTAAAAAAGACTTATATATATTTAAAAACGGAGGTAGTATAAGACCAAAATATGATATGTTATACTCCCTCTGTCCGGTAATATAAGATCGTTTTGCGAGCTAAGGGATGATTTGAAGACGGGACCACACCATGCCCATCTCGTCGGGCCTGAAAGCTTCTCGAGTTGAAGAAATCTTAGAATCTTCTCAAGGGAATCCTCGTTTTGAGATATAGGAGAGCAAATTTATGGGAATTATTGCCCTTACCCTCTCGACCGTGTGGTCGTGCTCCGAATAAGTCCCCACGTCTCGCCCCTCTACATGATTATTCCTCCTTTTGACGTTTGCTTCATGCGTTGTGCTAGAATTAGTCATAGGAATTTATCATTTGGAATATACTTCCTCCGTCCCAAAATAAGTGACTCAGCTCTGTACTAATTTTGTATTGACGGAGGGAGTACATTTTTTAGCAATAGCTGGTTGGAATGCATACATCTGGAAAGGAGAAGATTATCGATCGTCTCCCAACACAAACTACTATATTCAAGATCATGGGACCCAAGTGTAGCTGTTGTTTTATTGTACAAACAATTAATTAAAGGATCTAGAGATTATAATTAATATTCTAAACATGACAAGATTGACTCAATCTCGAGACATTCATCTGGTCTTACCCGGGGGTGTTACGCCAGGAAGTTCCTCAATTATGCATCTATTCTAGAGCGGTTGGTTCTTCCGTTGTCGTAAAATGCATGATTTTCCGGTAAATCAAAGTATCAAAGCACATGTGTTTTAATTTTTCCTTTTTACAATTTTAAAGTACTTTAATGATTATTTTTTACCATTTTCGTAGAACCGAACACCAGCGTTTACCTAATCTTTTGTTGGAGAAACATGATCATGCATAGTTAGTTGGTTCTTTTAATGTAGGAGCAAACTGTAATTTGCAACCAATCAATTATTTATTTGTTTTCATAAGCTTTTCAACTTTTGCATATCATGAGAATATTGTGGATAATATGTTGGAATTGGGCTATCACTTTAGTCCTTAATGTGTTGTCATTTTATTGCAATTATGAAACAAACACACTAACACGCACACGAAGGGAGAGAGGGGGGAGGGGAGAAGACCTCCTGGTGTTGTGTTGAAATAGATTATGTGGACCTGTGGGGTGACGACGTCTTGAGTCATGCTCAAGGGGTGTGCGATTTTTTACAACAATATACTTTTGAAAAGTCAAATGAGTGCAAGTTTGATCGAGTTTTTAGAAAAATATATCAACATTCACAATACAAAATTTATATCATTTTATCCATCATAAAAAGTAGTTTCATATTTTATCTACTAGGTATTGCAGATATTGCTATTTTATTCTATAATCTTGGTCAAACATTCAAATGATTGACTTGCACGGAAATCTATACAGCTTATATTCTGAAACAGAGGGAGTACTATATATTTGAAAGGTTATTATTAGTTTTATCACTAAAATATTCATGTAATTGTAAAATTATATAGAAACGAAAAATAAAAAATGTTAAAAGACATATAGAAAATAAAAATGGAAAAGCAAAAAAGGTAAACATAAATAGAAATCATAAAAATACATAAAACAAGAAAAGGAAAGGAGAATAATTAATTAAACAAAAACATAAATTTAAATTAAATACAAACTTAAACAAAGATACAACCATGAGCAGCTGGATCTTGCAGTAAGCGAGATATAGCCTTTGCGAAGGATTCAGATGTGAAAGGAATTTTGCCAGGATTTGAAGATAAAACCCTCAGCAGCTATATCTTGCAATCAGATAGTCTTTGAGGATTGAGAAGTGGGGTTTGCGGATTGGGAAGAAGGGTTTAGATGCGAAGAAAACGGATTTTGGTAGGGATTTGGTGAAGGAAATGTCTGTGTCTGCAACACCGAAGGCTGATAGCCCAGGCACACTGCTAGGTCTTTTTATATTTTATTTTTGTAATAAAACACATGTTTTTCTTTAAATCGGCAGCGCCATGTATGGTTGGGCTCACCTCACAATCTTATTTGTATCCCTTTAGTTATGAGCTTCGATCAATAAAGCATGGTATTTCTTAAAATAAAATAGGATTATATGCATTTTTAGATGCAGAAGTTTTTTCCCCTAGTGGTTAACACGAGAATAGTTTTATCTCCAACACTTAATCAACACACACGAACCATGGGACACCGCACCATCTCAAACGTGCAACAACCATAGCATTATAGGCCATAGCAAGGCATCCAGCATATACGAATGAACACAAGCAGAATCACAGAAAACTCAACATGCCATCTTCTCTCTTTGGAAGTTATAACATGTAACCAGGCCAGACAGGGAACAGGGTAATTCTGTGCCATGGTTCTGCTCATCGAAAAACCATCCAGAACTCCTACTAAACCATATAATGAAACATCAGTCAAAATTTCTCGCTGCCAAACTTTTGGAAGCACTATCCTAACTCTTACGTAAAGCGGGATACGGTTTTACACTGATCAGGGGATTACAAGGTGTGTGCCAGGAGGGCCGTTCAATGTCGCAGCGATGCGCCTCGGGATTTCAACGTCTCACACCATCTTGGTGTTTTCGCCAGCCGAAATGTCGCAGCGGCCTTCGAGTGGGTCATGCAAACAGAGGGCGCTCAGTCCCTACCCCTTCCTCTGCTCCTGCCCCCTCCCCTACCCCTACTCATACCCCTGCCCCTGCCTCTGCCACCGCCCCTACCACCACCTCTGCCTCCAAATTCACTTCCGCCCCCAAACCCGCCTCCAAAATCACCACCACCTCCACCTCTGCCTCCGCCTCTTCCACGCCCGCCCCCGCCTCTCCTACCACGATCGCCTCCGCCTCCCCTGCCGCGACCACCCCCGCCTCTTCCTCCACGTCCGCCGAATAAATAGAACTCGGCTTTGTTCTGCTTCAACCCCAGGGACTGCACGCTTCTCCTCTTGTAGTCTTTCTGCTCTTCTTCGCTGTGCTCGTCTTCTTCGGTGCGCCTTCTTGAGCTCCTAGGGTTGAAGGAGATCTCCCGCGAGCCACCGGGCCCGTACTTCACCTTGTCAAGTGCACGCGAGTTCTGTTTCCTTTCGAGTGCGGCTACCCTGTCCCCAATGGGCACAGCTTCCTCATTGCCAAGGGAGACACTGTTCAAAAATGCCTCGGCATGGCGTCCATCCTTCACTTCATACAACCTGTAAGATGAAAAGCCATTAGCATGTTTCTGGTGAGCAAGAAGAATTCAGCAAATAAGAGTATATGACAGACAGTACAGCCAATTTAGTAGGGATGGATTCATACATACATTCTGGATACTCTGAGGTAACCTAAAATTGACACTCCCAGAAGCTTTCCGCAAAAAGAAAAAAGCTTACATACAACACAGTTCACCATAACCAAAATGAGATGAGATCTCACCTTATACGCTTTGAATTATGCGTGTCATTGTCACTGTCAGACTCCGCTGACGCATCAGATGAATCAGCATCTTGTTCTTCTTCGTCTTCACTAACACTCTCGAAATGTTCCTCGATTAGATGAGGTTCCTTTGTAGCCAGTTGAGGATGGATTGCTTGATATTCTCTTGAATTTACATCAATTTCATAATCCTGCACATAAGATCGATGAATTAGAAAATCACACATGATTACCAATTTAGGAACAATTAGCTTAAAATGTGATTTGTAGTTAAAAAGCAGAGACAGGACATGATTCATGCTGTGGAGCACTGGGCACTGTAAACAAAGTTATGACAATGTACTGGTTTTAGCCTCTTTTCTTAAACCATGTGTTGGTTTTAGCTGAACCTCTCTTCTACACTCAGTTTCTCATACATAGTACTGTGGATGAGGAACAATTGTGTACAGAATACACAAATCCAAGGATATTATGTTATCAACAATGCTAGCATGCATACAGATATACAAGCTTTCAGTTTCAAATGAAACAGTGACATAGCTGAATAAGCATCAAGACAGTACACGATCAGGAAAACATCAAGGTACAAACATGAAATGCATAATAGAGTTGACCTGACAAAACTTTGTCACGGCTTAGAACTACCACAAAAACATCACATTATCAGGGTACCATGAAAGGATGGAGTAGCAACAAAAGATCTGACATCTACATTGCCTAAGAAAAGAGTAATTTCTTTTAGATATACACACTACCACACGTTTAAGAATTTGTTCTGCAAAATTACACTTTTTTTGCAAAGATTGCAGATAGCCATACTAGATCTGATGGGATTAGGCTCTTTGACACGCTTGTAAGAAAATGGTATTTTGGCCAAAAACAAGCAAGTGATACTGTCATGGTTTTGAAAGAGAAATTTGGGTATGAGAAATTTGATTCAAAAATCAAGTTGGAAACTGGAATGCATACCTTATTTTCAAACATTTTTTGGAAACGCAGATCAGTCAACAATGCCTTTTTCATATCTAGTTTCATTTTCTTCTTCCTGATGCTTGATTTACTAGCATTCTCCACATCAGCATCTATTTCCTCTTCCGCTGTCCGTATATCGTCCAAAAGTTGCCGGTTAGCCTTTGGTATTTTAACAACTTGCTGCGCGAGTAAATTAATATTGGCACTCATTAGGTATGGTAAGGATCACACACTGACAGATGCCAGATATAATACATACAAGGAACAGATGAGCAAACATTACCGTTATACGAGATTTCCTTAGGTCTGCTAGTTTCTTGGCCTTCATGTCATTTTGAAGAGTCTCATAATCAGCAATATGAAGTTTAGCCCGTTGCTGGAGAGAAATACAGATCCTAGTAAATAGCATGTATGAAGTGTTCTTTTCTTCGATCCATCCACCGACAACAAATAGATATAGGAAGTCCACATTTATGTTAAACTATGTTGTCAGACTTATATATAGAAACTATTTTTACAAAGACAAACTGTGTACAGAATAAAATGTCCTCATGTTGGAAATTCAGGTGGGTAGTTGACAGCAACCCTACCTGAACTGTTCAAGTAAATTGCAGTACCATGAATATATGAACAGAAAGGTACCTTCTTATATAGATCGTAGCGTATCACGTATCCATGTAAATGTGCTCTGACAGCATCACTGTTTTTGTACTCAGAGAGGCCCAATCGTTCCATCTCTTCTTCAGTCAAAAACTTGTAATCATCATATAATGTGTTTTCTTGTTTCTCTTCCATCTCCTCCTGTTTGAGTATATATGACACAAGGAAATGTCAAGGCAAGGTTTACTACACTAGCCAAAAGACTAATGGGGAGAATTCACTCACAGTTAAGTTATCAAGATGTGAGCACCACTTTGGAGCAGGGCCAAGTGCAGGAATGAAGTGGGCAGGTATCTGGCTGTTGTCCAGGGCTAATAGCATTAAACCACTATTCGGGAAGATGCAAACATCATTGATAGAGCCATTATCAGGTTCAATGCTAGTCATGTTGTTTCCCTAAAAAGGAAATAGTGAGATGAGGCCATCATCATCTAACAAAGAAGTCAATGCCACCCACGAAAAAATGAGGTCTAGCACTACTCAGAGAAGGATGGAACTCACTGTATTAGGATCCCAAACTCTCACTATATGCTTATCAGCAGTTATCAGTTTAGGTTCCGAAGAATTAAGTGTCTGGTGCCACTTGATATTCAAAATTGGACTGCCATACCTGCAATAAATAAAAAACACCTGTTACATGCTTAGTGAAGAGTACAATATCTAACAAAAGAATGATCAGCTATTTAGGATTTAATCGAGCTTGATATCCTTCTGTATAAAGCCTATTCTGATCTGGAGTTGCAAGATTCCAATGAACACAGAATACACATTTAGAAGGCATAGAGGTGTATTTATATCAGCTCCAAGTGGTACTGTTCTGTATGACCGGGATAACATGATATTAGAAATATAAGGTCCCATTTGGAATGAAGGATCACAGGGGAATCTCGTCAGAAACCCAACATGTAGTGATATGGATGTTTTCTTTCCTTCAATCCGATAAATTCACACATTCCTAATGGAATCTAAAGAAAAAAATGTTTGAAACTGATCTTGCATAACAAGCAAACAAATTTCTTCCCGTAATAAAAATATACAGATCTTACATGTGATCCTTGACTCGGAGAGGCGAAGACATGCGTATATCATATATAGATACCTGCAGGAAATCCAAACGCAGCAAACAAATTGAATATCGTAATTTTTAGAAATTAGATTATCAGCATTATTAGTTTGTTAGACAGGATGATCCTTTCATCCAGCCAATGAGTACACAACAAAATCAGCAGTCATCACATGACTATGGGAAAAAAAAGAGGCTACCAAGCCACAATTACCTTTAAACTCGTAGTAAGATAATCAATGGCAGATCATATTTTTTGAAATAAAAGATACCAAGTACTCACTCCGTCCGGAAATACTTGTCGGAAAAATCGATGTATCCAGAACTAAATACGTCTAGATACATCCATTTCTCCTACGAGTATTTCCAGATGGAGGGAGTAGCTATCAGAAGCAAGTGCACAATTTGAACAAATATTACATGTTTAGCACAGTAACATAAGACAAATGAAGTAAAACTACATGAATCATTCTAGAAATAGAAATAACGCCAAATTTTCTATGCATTGCAAATCAATGAGATCACTGCTTGTTAGTTCTGACTGGATAATGTCAGATGGAATAATAAAAACTTCAAATGTTTCCTGCTGTGAAAATCAAATAATAAGAACATAGCAGATGATGAATCGAACCTTTCCTATGCTGCTCCCTACTGCCAGAAGGTACCCTTGATTTTCATCGAACTGCAAAGACGTGACCTCCTGCAGTTTTGAAGCATAAGAATCACCAATACAATGTCAAAAAGTTGCAGTATTAGTGTATTATTACTAGCAAGTTGCTGATAAGGCACAATAAGATACCTGGTCAACATCTTCAGAAGAAGAAGCTGTATTAATTCTGCCAACAGAAGACTTCCTCCTCATATCAAAGCATTCAACCGCACCGTCCTCACCACCACAAGCAACAAGCCCATGTATCATACTGGGAGTACCACCGAAAACAATGATAGGTTAACAATACTCAATAAGAATTTCACTCCAAAGACAAGAGTCCATAAAAAAGAACTACCTCCGTGTAACCACATTTATTGCCGGAGATTGGGAAGAAAGGGATGCGAGGAACCTTCCCTGCAAAATTTACAATTTTAAAATGTGTGCATGTTTATTCTAGAAAGACTGGAAGCATAACAAGAAAAGGCATCATTGCGGCTCTATGCACAGTGGCTTTATATTCAAAATAACCTGCTTATACTTACTTAATATTAGTTGTGTACTAGCAGTGTCACGTAAATTATGTGAGAGACTACGGATAACCAAATAACTCTATATTCATGAATAATCAAGGACTCAAATCTGACCTGCTCTAAGTTGATTCTATACAGATCTGATGACGAAGCAGCACATAGCAAGTCGCAAGACCAGCAATCATAGGCCAAGTCCCTTCCCATTCTGTTAATATGGATAATAATATCAGTATGTAAATTTAATATTAGGACAAGCAAGGACTATATACAAACTCCTCATCGCCATGGTATCACTGGCTGTTATCATCCAACACAGAACTTCTCTGTTCAAACCAAACAACACATACTTACAAAACTATTGGTGGATAAACCTTGACGAGCTCAAGTCAAAGACAACAGGCAAAAACTTACAAATGGAGGGAGTACTAGTAGTAGCATACATCAAACAATATGTTGTAACTAAAAATGATATATAAGAGGACAAGCTATATATATCAGAAAAGCAATGAAATGAAAACTAAAGAAATATTAGATGACAGAACAAACTAACCTTGGAATTCTCACGCTATAATGGCTTCCATACTTCGCATGCAAGCATACAGAACGATCAGCACACAGGAACGCAAGTTTTGAGTAGTCATCACCAAGGACCTAAAGAAAGATACAATCAAGTTTGTTACGTCGAAAACATTAAAGCAGCTAAATAACGCGTGACCTGTGTTTTCAAGAATAGAATATTAAAAAAGACTGCCCAGCAGTTGAGAAGACATATGTTTCACTATATTAAACTATAAGTACCTCGAAATCAATAATTTCTGAGATCATGTGCCTCTCAAACTTCATTGACAATTCCTTCAACTCAAAGACTTTCATTTGTGGGGGGTAAATACCTGGAAAATACAAGGCATGAGAATTACATATGGATAACTTTTAAAGCTATAAGTTACAAAGAGTGAACTACATATGGATAATTTCCTTACCACCTTATGACTAGCACGACTATCCAGAGCTGGAATCGCTTTGCATTCTTAGAAGCAAACAAATTAAACTATTCCGACCCACGACCCACACCAGCAAGTCTTATATTTCAAGCTCGGTTCACTCTGCTGGGCTAACTCCTCCAGGTGAAGAGAGGACCAAATCTCAATTGCAGATGGTGGGTTGGGTGCTGAAGGCATGCCGCATAAAGACTACACCTTCACACAATCTATGTTGAGTTGAGTTGGCAAACTAATTCCTTCAACGTTTGTTAGGCTAACGTGGCACTCTATTTATCATCCTTCTGAATTACATTACTTAGCATTTTTTTTCTTCATATCACGGCAATATTGACACCGACTGGAAACAAGGAGTGCTTTGGTTGCGTGTATACCTGAGGCGATGACGTACTGGCCGTCGGGGGTGACCTTGATCCTGGTGGTGGCGGTCTCGAACCTGAGGTCATGGATCAGCTCCAGCCGGCGCTGGTACTCTGAGAGAAATCAAGCAAGCAAGCAGCAACGGCACCATGAGTGAATCGATAAAAAGCAGACAGACAGAGGAGCAAGCAAGGACCAAGGGGGTGATTTCTGAAGTCGGGGGCGGTGGCTTGCCTGCGTCCTTGCGGAGGGAGCGCTTCTTCTTGGCGAGGACCCATGGGGCGACGTAGTTCTTGCCGGTGACGGAGTAGAGCTTGACGCCGTTGATGGAGGTCGACTTGAGCGTCCCCACCCCGCCGCCGCCGCCGCCGCCCTTGGCGGCCATGCCCACCCTCGAGCGCGCGCGCCTGGCGCTGGCGGCAAGTGGGCGGGGTTTGGGGAGGCTTGGAGGGGGCGGGGGTGCTGGAGGAAGAAGACTGCGGCGACGGCGGGAGAGCGAGCTGCGGGGAGAAAAGGAGGAGGAGATGGGATGGGCTGGGCCTTAGGGTTTAGGTGCGGTTGCGGCGGCTGGGTTTCGCTGGCTCGGCTCGCTGGGCCTAGGGTTTCGACTCTGCTGTTTTTGTTTTTGTTTTTGTTTTTCTTCCGGGCAAGCTCGTGGCTAACAGGATCCTTGCTCACGCATCATAGCCTTCCCCTGAACCTTTCCTATCTCCTCTAACCAGAGTTTTTATCTCGAACACGGATTTGGTCTTTTTTGTCCATTTAGCTCAGCTGTAGGAGCGACTCGTCCGCCCTCGTCTGTGTTTTTACCCAAATTCTTCCATGTGCACGCGCATCATTTGGGCATTTATTTTGGAGTTCTAAATTTTAAAAAGTCATATCTTTCAAACCGCTCGTCGAAATTTAGATCCGTTTTCACTGCTGGAACTCATGCGACGAGATCTTTGAAAGTCGATCCCCCAGGGGTATATTTCGACGAAATTTTTTCGATGTCAACTTTAATGCTATATGGTGCAACTTTAGTACTAAATCGTGCAACTTTTTCCAAAACTATTTTGTGGATCTGTATGATTCAACTTCCTATGAGATTGCAATCTAGCAACCACGATAACTTTGTTGTGTAACTAGTCTACTGTCCCGATCAACTACCTAGTAGTCGATGTGCAACCCTCGTTCGTTGGCTTGTAATGTAGTCTAGTTGCACACACATATGCTCAGTTGGCTTGTAATGTAATCTAGTTGCACATACATTGATGTTTAGTTGGCAGGGCTATTGGCACACGCATATGCTTAGTTGGCGCGGCAATGTAGTCTAGTTGCACACACATTAATGTTTAGTTGGCAGGACTATTGGCACACACATATACTCAGTTGGCGCGGCAATGTACTTTAGTTGCACATATATTGATGTTTAGTTGGCAGGAAGATTAGTTTATCGAAATATCCACATGCGGGATCTACTTTTGAAGAGCACGTCGCGAAGGTTTCAACGGTGAAAACGGGTCTGAATTCCGAAACGCGGTTTAGAAGGTATATTTTTTATAATTTTGAAAACCAAAAATTAATACACGAAGGACAAACACGAGAAACATTAATGCAGCAACATGTGGGCATTCATCACGTGAGAAAAGACCATATAAGGGTGATTAATTAGCAGTGTCTTTTTTAGCACTTTTAAATTACAATAATTTTAGAATCAGGTTTCCTAATTGGGAGGAAGGAACAGAAAGTCTTCTAAAAAGCAGGCCGCCCAGAAGCGCTAGTGGGCGCCCAGCCGCCCGCTAGATGCGTCCGTGTTTTCATGGCTACTAGTAGTGCATCCAATCGGTCGATGCACCTGGTCCGTTTGGTCGGTTTTTGCCAATTTTTTACAATTTAGACAATCTATGCATATGAATACAAAAAATAAAAGGTCACATAGTTTTTACATCACAATAAATAGCTTACAACCACAACCAAATGAATTTCAAGCTGTCCAAAAATACATTGGAAGAAAAAGAGTCAACAGATCTATTGGTTGACTACGTGAGACCCCATATTGATGGAGTCATGGATCAGGAGGTACTCGGCATTTCGGTTACCGGTCCTTTGGGTTGGGCCAAGGTCTTAAGACTTGGCGTGTATCCAAGGTTTTGAGATAATCTCCGTTATCTTTTGGAGTAGTTTGGATTGCTTATCACATGTGTCACATGGTATAGTCTTTATTATCTTTGATCCTAGATACAACTGACTTATTTGTAACCCTAGACATCACCGGTATCTATATAAACCGAGGTGCTAGGGTCGTAGAGGACGGATTCATTCACATACAATCTCGCGGTAGATCATTTGTACTTTGTACACCATGCAAATCACTGCAAACAAAGCAGGATGTAGCGTATTACCTCTTCGAGAGAGTCCAAACCTAGGTAAACACCGCGTCTACTATTACTAGTAGAATGCCCGTCCGTTGCTATGGGCTAAGAATCATTAAGGTCGTCTCTAAGGTCGAAGCTCATTTCTCCCTCATACGTCCGGGCATGTATGGGTGTCCAGTGGGCTCCCCAAAATTCAACCATCTAGGCAGTTTGAGCTCCCCCAAACCCAGACCATATGTGATGGAGAAATATGGTTGTCCGAACTATCCTCCATGTCATCTCCAGCGTGCGGGCCCAACACAAAACCCCACCCCACGACGCACCCTTCTCTCTTCCTATCGCCTTCTCCCCTTCCCGCCCAGTTCCTGACGTAGCGGGACATTTCTTGTTGGAGCGCTCTCCTTAAAACTAGATGACTCACACCTAAACTTCACCATGGTGCCCTCTATCCTTCACACCGTACTTCCCCACAGACCTCCAAGGACGAATCCCCCGCAACCGCCCCGCTCTGATCCCCTCCCCCAATGTTAGTGTCGATCCACCACCGCTTTAAGGGGAGGCGTGCACCGGTTCCACCACCACGAGTGCAAAGGCCCATGTGTAACACCCACGATGCGGCTATATCTCCCACGTGTCGAAGCACGACTTAGAGGCATAACCGCATTGTAGGCATGTCGCAAGAGGGGTAATCTTTACACACCCCATGTACTGAATAAGAAAGAGAGATACAGAGTTGGCTTACAATCGCCACTTCACACAATACATAAGAATAGCATTACATCAACCAGATACAATCAAGGTCCGACTACGGAACCAAAATAAAAGAAGACTACCCCTAATGCAAAAGATCCCTGATCGCCCTGACTGGGCTCCACTACTGATCAACTGGAAACGAAACAACACAACGAACACGATCTTCATCAAGCTCCTCCTTGAGCTCGGTTGCGTCACCTACACTGGTATCATCGGCACCTGCAACTGTTTTGGAAGTATCTGTGAGTCACGAGGACTCAGTAATCTCACACCCGCGAGATCAAGACTATTTAAGCTTATGGGTAGGAAAAGGTAGTGAGGTGGAGCTGCAGCAAGCACTAGCATATATGGTGGCTAACTTACGCAAATGAGAGCGAGAAGAGAAGGCAAAGCACGTTCGAGAATCTATGATCAAGAAGTGATCCTAGACTACTTACGTTCAAGCATAACTCCAACACCATGTTCACTTCCCGGACTCCGCCGGAAGGAGACCATCACGGCTACACACGCGGTTGATGCATTTTAATTAAGTTAAGTGTCAAGTTTTCTACAACCGGACATTAACAAATTCCCATCTGCCCATAACTGCAGGCACGACTTTCAAAAGTTCATAACCCTGCAGGGGTGTCCCAACTTAGCCCATCACAAGCTCTCACGGTCAACGAAGGATATTCCTTCTCCCAGGAAGACCCGATCAGGCTCGGAATCCCGGTTACAAGACATTTCGACAATGGTAAAACAAGACCAGCAAAGCCGCCTGATGCACCGACATCCTGATAGGAGCTGCACATTTCTCGTTCTCAGGGCAACACCAGATAGGTCAACCTACGAGTAAAACCAACCCTCAAGTTTCCCCGAGGTGGCCCCGCAGGCTGCCCATTTCGGACCAACACTTAGAGAAGCACTGGCCCGGGGGGTTAAAATAAAGATGACCCTTGAGTCTGCAGAACCCAAGGGAAGGTGATAGGTTGTTAGTGCAAATGGTAAAACCAAGGTTGGGCCTTGCTGGAGGAGTTTTATTCAAAGCGAACTGTCAAGGGGTTCCCATTATAACCCAACCGCGTAAGGAACGCAAAATCAAGGAACATAACACCGGTATGATGGAAACTAGGGCGGCAAGAGTGGAACAAAACACCAGGCATAAGGCCGAGCCTTCCATCCTTTACCAAGTATATAGATGCATTAATTAAATAAGAGATATTGTGATATCCCAACAAAATATCCATGTTCCAACATGGAACAAACTCCATCTTAACCTACAACTAGCAACGCTATAAGAGGGGCTGAGCAAAGCGGTAACATAGCCAAACAACGGTTTGCTAGGACAAGGTGGGTTAGAGGTTTTACATGGCAATATGGGAGGCATGATATAGCAAGTGGTAGGAATCGCAGCATAGGCATAGCAATAGAGCGAGCAACTAGCAAGCAAAGATAGAAGTGATTTCGAGGGTATGGTCATCTTGCTTGAGATCCAGCAAGGAAGAAGAACGAGTCCATGAAGAAGACAAATGGACGTAGTCGAACGAATCCTCACAAACGCGACGTTATCGGAACCAACCCGAAGAAGCATCACCGGAAAGAAGCAAACAACGTAGTAAACAACCATCACATAAACATGGCATGATGCACAACCAAGTATGATGCATGTCCGGTTTAAATATGCATGGCATGGCAAACTGCAACAAACAACACTACAAATTAAGTGAAGCTCAATATGCAACGAGTTGCATATTGACGAAGCACCACATTTCGTTTATTTAGTTCGATCTCGTTTATGTACCCAACAATATTAAATGTTGATTAACATGGCAAGAGGTGAAGCAAAGTAAAACTACCTATCTAGGCAAGTTTAAATGAGGCCGGAACAATAAGCAACAAGTCCGGAAAATACTCATGTGCATATTTATGGATTTGGTACTGTTCTGCCCTAAACCATATTTTAGTTATTAAACATGCAAACTAATGCCACCATGTTAAACTAGGCATTTTTCTACCCCATTTACATATAAAGTTTGTTTAAATCCGAGCTACGGTTGATTAGTTATGAATTAAATCATTTTAACATGACAATTAAGCAAAACTTAAACAAACAACATTTTTAACATGCATGAAAGTGGCATATTATTAATCTACACAAAATTCTAAGCATTTTTCATATAAAGTTTGTTTTAAACTGATGCATGGTTGTGAAGTTAGGATATGCATGAAGTTTAGGGGCTATATTGTAAAACGGCATTCTCTGGAATATTAGGAAATTCGCTGAAAGGAAAAAAACAACACTGGGCCGAATCTGGGACAAGCCCAACAGTGCACAGGGGCTGGAGGGGGCTGCTTACATCGGGCCACTGGGCCAGAAGCGGAGAAGCGGCTGTGCTTCAGGAGGCTGGGTCGGTTCGCTGGGTCTGGCTGGAGCGATGGGCCGGCCCACGCGCGGCCAACGGGCAGGTGCGGATCGGGGACCTCCCGATCGAGCGAGGCGGCGGCAACTCCAGTGCTCCGGCGAGCAGGTGGCGGCAGGGCCGAGCGAAGGGCGTCGGAGGACGACGGATCCGGAGGTGGCGGCTCCGTTTCCGAGCGAAACCAACGATGGGAGGCGAGGGCGGCGCCGAGAGAGCTTCGCTCCGGCGAACTCCCATGGCGGCGGCGGTTCCTGTAGGGTGGCGGCACTGGTGAGGAGCAGAGAGAGGGAGAAACGGAGGGAGAAGAAAGGAGAAGGGGCGCGGTGGCACTGGCCTGCTGGATCTGGCGCCGTCGGGCGACTTCGGTGGTGGGGCTGGATGGAGAGAGGAGCCAGGCCTCCTCCCGATGCTGCAAGCACAGTGTTGCGGGCACTGCAGCAAAGCGACGGCGGCGCGGTGCGGGCATCTCGGGCCCTGATCGGCCCGGGACGGGCCGTGGATGGGCTCCGGCGGGCCTGGCGCGGTGGGGGTGGCTGAAGGGCGACGTGGCCTCTCGTGAGTGGCTGCACGCGGCGGCGCAGGCGGCGGTTGGCGAGCGGGGCGGCGCCAAGTGGCCGAGATGGGTTCAGCCGGCGCTAAAAACGAGGAAGGAGAGGGGGGTTTCCAAAACTGGTGGTCTAGGCCTTCCTTATATAGCAGGGAGGCTAGGGTTTGGATCTAGGGGGTGATTTGGAGCCCTCCGATTGCGATCGGATGGTTCCAGACGCGCGGAGGATTAGGTTAGGCCTAGGTGGGGCTAGAGGGCTGTGCAGATGGGTTGGACTGAGAGGAAAGAGGATGAATGCAGCCCGGTGTCTGTTTCCGGAAATCGAAAATGTCCGACGATAGACCGGCTATACTGCCGCTATAGTTTAACGGTTGGGCTATCAAACGAACTTCGAATGTGATGAAACTTGGCAGGCGACCTACTAACAACATAACAACACCGCACGCCAACTTTCATCCCATTCCGAGAACATTTTTCCGTCCACTTATAAAATAATATTTCAGAGGTGTCACGGGCGCGTGCAAATGTGTCTGGGCTCAGAACGGACAGCGGAGAGAACGGGGGAACCCGAACGATGCAAGTTTCAAAAACATGATGATGCAATGCACATGATGCAATGACAAGATGCACACGCAAGCGAATGACATGGCAACGACGGCGAATAACTGGAAGACACCTGGCGCATCGGTCTCGGGGCATCACAACACTCCACCACTACGAGAGGATCTCGTCCCGAGATCTAGGATGGCACCGGAGGGAAACGGAAGAGGAAGAGAAGAAGTAAAACTAAGTTGCTTCTTTGACAAATGAGTGAAACCAAAGAACCTTGAGAGGTTAAACAATTGAAAGACAGAAGAGACCGAAGATGAACAAAGTTGAAAACCTCCGTTAGAAAAGAGGAACAAGGAACATTGCGAAAAACCTTGAGGTTGAAGGGCAAGATATATATTGAAACCGCTCCGGTTAAAACAAGATAGAGAAGGATTAAGAATGATATAATTTGGACAGCACTCTGGTTGAGAAGGGAGGCAAAACTTAACAGAATGGGAAGAACTTGAGAAGAGGGTACGACACTCCGGTTAAAAGGATAAGCACGAGAAGAACATGGTCCTGACAATCCGAGATGACGAGTGAAGAGAGCAACATCACAATGCCTCCAAAACAAATGAATGGAAAACTAGATGGTTGGAAAGAAAAAGAACGGAGAAGACGAATGACAACTCTCGCAAATAAAATCAAAAGAGCATGCTTACGACGAAAAAGTTGAACGGAGTTGTTGGAAAACCAACAACGAAAAGAGTAAGCTTGTTGTGGGCTTATGGAAAACATCTCGAAAACTTGAGGTGAAATTCTACCACTAACGGAAACAGTAGATTGAATTGACATCAACAAGGAGATGAGAAGCTTATCTCACCAGAAGGATAAATGAAGAACTTGGGTCATTTATAAGTACCATAAATAGCAATGGTCCTTAGGGAAAGCTTTAGGTGAAATATAACCCGAGATAACTCCAATGAAGAGATTGATGGGTTTAAATATCTCATTCCTGACAAATTTTTAATCATGAAACATGAAGGGAAATTGTCAAGAAAGACATAACATCATCTCAAAAGATAAGTTAGAAAGAATTGCACTTTGAAATGCAAGATAAAGAGTACTTGAGCTCCTCTGAAAAGAATCTCGATGAACACTTCGAGAAGGAATTAAATCCTTGATGAACCACCATGTTGAGCCTCCATGAAGAACTCCGGAAATAAAAGGATGATCAAAAGGAAGTGAATGATGAAAAGAATAAGATTTGAAGCCTTGCAATTATATGATGTAGCTTTGCGATGAGATAAAGTGGAAACTTGGAACTCCAGAAGAAAAGGTAAAGCATCTCGAACCGAGAATGTGATATGATGAACCAGTCCGGAAAGCAGAAAATAGAATGCTTGGATGAAACAAGAATAAGAATTATGTTATGCGTATCCTTCACCAATTTAGATTGATGACAAGCAATGGATTTGGCACACTACTTATTCTCGTAGAAAGGATTAAGATAGAAATAGCGCACACTTGGGAAAATCTTCAACGAACCACCGGTAGGATTGGAAAGAATGAATGAATTGATATGATAACCATGGGAGAGAATCTTGAGCAAACCACCGGTAGGATTGAAACAACGAATAAATTGATATGAAAATGAAGGAAGAAGAATCTTGAATAGCCACCGTAAGAATTGAAAATGAAAGAAGTAAAGATAAAGAATCACCGGAAGAATTAGAGAACGAATGAAAATACTTGAGAGAATTTAGATACATAAGAACGAAGAGATCAAGAGCTGATTAGAGAATATTGGAATGAAGCACGAGTAAGATTTAGAGAATGAGAGCTGAAAGCTGGAATGAATAAATCTGAGATGATGGGCTCTGAAGAATCAAACTGAAAAGACTCTTGAATTGCTCCAGAAGGGTGAAAAGCATTCTCACAATCGAAAACAATTATGAGAGGATGGCATCAAGCTAGAATCACGAATCTTCGAGAGAATGGACAAGATTGAGAGAGAAATCTTCTTCGGGCTTCAAATCCGATAATGACGACGATAAACACCACCATGAATTGTTGAGATACTCCGGGATGACGAATAGGAAGGTTGAGCCAACGGTGAAAATAATTTGAAAGATCTTGGAGAAGGCATTTGACTGATGATAATTCATTCTTACGTCAAACTTGGAGAAGAATCTGTGAGTACCCCGGGAAAAATAGAAGAGTCAGGTAAGATCCTGGAAAAAGACCTGTGGGTTAGGGCCCACTCAAGAGAGAAACACCATTGAAATGATTTGAAGAGAGATTGCACCGGTTGAGTTAAATGGCTTGAATGAGATAACAACCTCGAAATAACTTGAACGGATCGGGAATGGAAACGTGAATCTTCCGAGATATCTTCGGCACTCCGGAACAATTGAATAGCAAGCGGGGAATGATTATGAGGTGCACCGGCATGGGAAAAGCATTAGAAACGAGGAGAAGGGATATGATCAACACCAAAAACTAGATTTGAATCTACCAGAGAAGATAAAAGAAACGAAGAATGATGAACTTGAAGCTCCGTTAGTATCTTCATGAGAATCACTGGATAAGAACATTGACGGAAAAGAATGGAGAGATCTTGCATCCATAAGATGGATACTTGATTAAGAAAGCTGAGTCCTTAAAGAAAAAGGGTGGGAGGGCGGGAAAAACAAAGGCAGCTTGGGACGAATGAAACAAACACCGTTGAGAATACTTAGAGTTGATCTTGCGGATGTTGAAAAAGATCGGATCCACTTGAAGAGAAACACGCCGGTTGAAAAGGATTGACATGACAATCTCGATTATCATGAAGGATTGGTACTCCCATAGGAATACGAGAACACCACTTGGAAGAGGTATGGAATCAACATTTGACTTCGAAGCAACTCGAATACCACAACTCAAAACATAACAAAGGATTGGCTTGCAGAATAAGCCGGAACAAACATATGATAGAGATTTCGTCCGAAGTTTTCGTGGTGGTGCCCACACGGGCTCGACCATACAGCACCATCATGTACAAGGCAGTGCACATGACATACGAAGCGTCCCCGAGTCAGCATACCCAAGGACTCTTTAAGACACAACGAGACCACTATAAAACCAACCGTGGATAGGTGAACCACTAGACGTCGAACCCCAATTTCATATCATACATTTGTCGCAAAGGTATCCTAAGAGCTACTTGAATTCCCACTTATAAACTCCCAAAACTTTCCAGTTATGCAATCGGGTGTTGGGGATACAGGGGAAGCATAATATCTCACCCAAAACTAGCAAATCCTACATCCAAATGTATCCATCCTTCAACACATAACCAAGAAACCTTCGGAAATCATTTACCTCAACCTTCGAAAAGCAGCCGTTATACGAGTTATGGCGATACTCCCGAACTCCCGCCCTAGTACTGGGTGGCGTCGAGGTTATCTCACCAACAACTGCATAAAGGAGATTTTCGATGTCGGCGAAACTCAGGTATTCCAGAACTGCAACGATAAAATTGTGACGACCACACCTCGGAGCTCAAATCCCCGGGACACTGCCACAACCCCTAAATGTCAGGAGGCACCAAGAACAATGTTCTCGTCACAAAACCATCAGAACAATTCCAAGATACCCGCGTGATCCTAAAACAATTCGTGAAATTTGAGAATAGAAGAGTCAAAACTCTACGTCAGGATGCCTCACCAGAGCGACGAAGGGACTGGGAAGTAAAAATAATCCTACTCTCCGATATATATAATCCTATAAGACTCAAAATATTTTTCTAGACTCAACAACGCCAGCGATTCGATCAAGCAGGGGGCTCCTAAGTCGGGGAAGGCTCTAATACCAACTTGTAACACCCACGATGTGGCTATATCTCCCACGTGTCGGAGCACGACTTAGAGGCATAACCGCATTCTAGGCATGTCGCAAGAGGGGTATTTTTTACACATCCCATGTACTGAATAAGAAAGAGATACAGAGTTGGCTTACAATCACCACTTCACACAATACATAAGAATAGCATTACATCAACCAGATACAATCAAGGTCCGACTACGGAACCAAAATAAAAGAAGACTACCCCTAATGCAAAAGATCCCCGATCGCCCCGACTGGGCTCCACTACTGATCAAATGGAAACGAAACAACACAACGAACACGATCTTCATCGAGCTCCTCCTTGAGCTCGGTTGTGTCACCTTCACTGGTATCATCGGCACCTGCAACTGTTTTGGAAGTATCTGTGAGTCACGAGGACTCAGCAATCTCACACCCGCAAGATTAAGACTATTTAAGCTTATGGGTAGGAAAAGGTAGTGAGGTGGAGCTGCAGCAAGCACTAGCATATATGGTGGCTAACTTACACAAATGAGAGCGAGAAGAGAAGGCAAAGCACGTTCGAGAATCTATGATCAAGAAGTGATCCTAGACTACTTACGTTCAAACATAACTCCAACACTGTGTTCACTTCCCGGACTCCGCCAGAAAGAGACCATCACGGCTACACACGCGATTGATGCATTTTAATTAAGTTAAGTATCAAGTTTTCTACAACCGGACATTAACAAATTCCCATCTTCCCATAACCGCGGGCACGGCTTTCGAAAGTTCATAACCCTGCAAGGGTGTCCCAACTTAGTGAAGGAAATATTCCCTAGAGGCAATAATAAAGTTATTATTCATTTCCTTATATATCATGGTAAAAGTTATTATTCATGCTAGAATTGTATTAACCGGAAACATAATACATGTGTGAATACATAGACAAACAGAGTGTCACTAGTATGCCTCTACTAGACTAGCTTGTTAATCAAAGATGGTTATGTTTCCTAACCATGGACAAAGAGTTGTCATTTGATTAACAGGATCACATCATTAGATGAATGATCTGATTGACATGACCCATTCCATTAGCTTAGCACCCGATCGTTTAGTATGTTGCTATTGCTTTCTTCATGACTTATACATGTTCCTATGACTATGAGATTATGCAACTCCCGTTTGCCGGAGGAACACTTTGTGTGCTACAAAATGTCACAACGTAACTGGGTGATTATAAAGGAGCTCTACAGGTGTCTCCAAAGGTACATGTTGGGTTGGCGTATTTCGAGATTAGGATTTGTCACTCCGATTGTCGGAGAGGTATCTCTAGGCCCTCTCGGTAATGCACATCACATAAGCCTTGCAAGCATTGCAACTAATGAGTTAGTTGTGATATGATGTATTACGGAATGAGTAAAGAGACTTGCCGGTAACGAGATTGAACTAGGTATTGAGATACCGACGATCGAATCTCGGTCAAGTAACATACCGATGACAAAGGTAACAACGTATGTTGTTATGCGGTCTGACCGATAAAGATTTTCATAGAATATGTAGGAGCCAATATGAGCATCCAGGTTCCGCTATTGGTTATTGACCGGAGACGTGTCTCGGTCATGTCTACATTGTTCTCGAACCCGTAGGGTCCGCACACTTAAGGTTTCGATGACAGTTATATTATGAGTTTATGAGTTTTGATGTACCGAAGTTAGTTCGGAGTCCCGGATGTGATCACGGACATGACGAGGAGTCTCGAAATGGTCGAGACATAAAGATTGATATATTGGACGGCTATATTCGGACATCGGAAGTGTTCCGGGTGATTTCGGAGAAAACCGGAGAGCCGGAGGGTTACCGGAACCCCCCCGGGAGAAGTAATGGGCCATATGGGCCTTA
>NC_041392.1:28960902-29005033 GCF_002162155.2 Triticum dicoccoides | reverse complement strand
CCCTCCCCACTTCTTTCCCCCTCCTAGTAGGAGTCCTACTCCTACTAGGAGGAGGACTCCTCCTTGGCGCGCCTATAGGGCCGGCCGGCCTCCTCCCCTTGCTCCTTTATATACGGGGGCAGGGGGCACCCCTAGACACACAAGTTGATCCACGTGATCATATTCTTAGTCGTGTGTGGTGCCCCCTTCCACCATAGTCCTCGATAATATTGTAGCGGTGCTTAGGCGAAGCCCTGCGAGGGTACTGCATCAAGATCGTCACCACGCCGTCGTGCTGACGGAACTCTTCCCCGACACTTTGCTGGATCGGAGTCCGGGGATCGTCATCGAGCTCAACGTCTGCTAGAACTCGGAGGTGCCGTAGTTTCGGTGCTTGATCGGTCGGGCCGTGGAGACGTACGACTACATCAACCAAACGCTTCCGTTGTCGATCTACAAGGGTACGTAGATCACACTCTCCCCTCTCGTTGCTATGCATCACCATGATCTTGCGTGTGCATAGGAATTTTTTTGAAATTACTATGTTACCCAACAGTGGCATCCGAGCCTAGGTTTTATATGTTGATGTTATATGCACGAGTAGAACACAAGTGAGTTGTGGGCGATATAAGTCATACTGCTTACCAGCATGTCATACTTTGGTTCGGCGGTATTGTTGGACGAAGTGGCCCGGACCGACATTACGCGTACGCTTACGCGAGACCGGTTCTCCCGACGTGCTTTGCACATAGGTGGCTTGCGGGTGACAGTTTCTCCTACTTTAGTTGAACCGAGTGTGGCTACGCCCGGTCCTTGCGAAGGTTAAAACAGCACCAACTTGACAAACTATCATTGTGGTTTTGATGCATAGGTAAGATTGGTTCTTGCTTAAGCCCGTAGCAGCCACGTAAAACTTGCAACAACAAAGTAGAGGACGTCTAACTTGTTTTTGCAGGGCATGTTGTGATGTGATATGGTCAAGACATGATGCTAAATTTTATTGTATGGGATGATCATGTTTTGTAACCGAGTTATCGGCAACTGGCAGGAGCCATATGGTTGTCGCTTTATTGTATGCAATGCAATCGCCCTGTAATGCTTTACTTTATCACTAAGCGGTAGCGATAGTCGTAGAAGCATAAGATTGGCGAGACGACAACGATGCTACGATGGAGATCAAGGTGTCGCGCCGGTGACGATGGTGATCACGACGGTGCTTCAAGGATGGAGATCACAAGCACAAGATGATGATGGCCATATCATATCACTTATATTGATTGCATGTGATGTTTATCTTTTATGCATCTTATCTTGCTTTGATTGACGGTAGCATTATAAGATGATCTCTCACTAAATTTCAAGATAAAAGTGTTCTCCCTGAGTATGCACCGTTGCCAAAGTTCGCCGTGCCCAGACACCACGTGATCATCGGGTGTGATAAGCTCTACGTCCATCTACAACGGGTGCAAGCCAGTTTTGCACACGCAGAATACTCAGGTTAAACTTGACGAGCCTAGCATATGCAGATATGGCCTCAGAACACTGAGATTGAAAGATCGAGCGTGAATCATATAGTAGATATGATCAACATAGTGATGTTCACCATTGAAAACTACTCCATTTCACGTGATGATCGGTTATGGTTTAGTTGATTTGGATCACGTGATCACTTAGATGATTAGAGGGATGTCTATCTAAGTGGGAGTTCTTGAGTAATATGATTAATTGAACTTAAATTTATCATGAACTTAGTCCCTGATAGTATCTTGCTTGTTTATGTTAATTGTAGATAAATGGCCCGTGCTGTTGTTTCGTTAAATTTTAATGCGTTCCTTGAGAAAGCAAAGTTGAAAGATGATGGTAGCAATTACACGGACTGGGTCCGTAACTTGAGGATTATCCTCATTGCTGCACAGAAGAATTACGTCCTAGAAACACCGCTGGGTGCCAGGCCTGCTGCTGGAGCAACACCAGATGTTATGAACGTCTGGCAGAGCAAAGCTGATGACTACTCGATAGTTCAGTGTGCCATGCTTTACGGCTTATAATTGGGACTTCAACGACGTTTTGAACGTCATGGAGCATATGAGATGTTCCAGGAGTTGAAGTTAATATTTCAAGCAAATGCCCGGATTGAGAGATATGAAGTCTTCAATAAGTTCTATAGCTGCAAGATGGAAGAGAACAGTTCTGTCAGTGAGCATATACTCAAAATGTCTGGGTATAATAATCACTTGATTCAGATGGGAGTTAATCTTCCAGATGATTGCATCATTGACAGAATTCTCCAATCACTGCCACCAAGCTACAAGAGCTTTGTGATGAACTATAATATGCAAGGGATGAATAAAACTGTTCCCGAGCTCTTCGCAATGCTGAAAGCTGCGGAGGTAGAAATCAAGAAGGAGCATCAAGTGTTGATGGTCAACAAGACCACTAGTTTCAAGAAAAAGGGCAAAGGGAAGAAGAAGGGGAACTTCAAGAAGAAAAGCAAGCAAGTTATTGATCAGGAGAAGAAACCCAAGTCTGGACCTAAGCCTGAAACTGAGTGCTTCTACTGCAAGCAGACTGGTCACTGGAAGCAGAACTGCCCCAAGTATTTGGCGGATAAGAAGGATGGCAAGGTGAACAAAGGTATATGTGATATACATGTTATTGAAGTGTACCTTACTAGAGCTCGCAGTAGCACCTGGGTATTTGATACTGGTTCTGTTGCTAATATTTGCAACTCGAAACAGGGGCTACGGATTAAGTGAACACTGGCAAAGGATGAGGTGACAATGCGCGTGGGAAATGGTTCTAAAGTCGATGTGATCGCGGTCGGCACGCTACCTCTACATCTACCTTCGGGATTAGTATTAGACCTAAATAATTGTTATTTGGTGCCAGCGTTGAGCATGAACATTATATCTGGATCTTGTTTAATGCGATACAGTTATTCATTTAAATCAGAGAATAATGGTTGTTCTATTTATATGAGTAATATCTTTTATGGTCATGCACCTTTGAAGAGTGGTCTATTTTTGATGAATCTCGATAGTAGTAACACACATATTCATAATGTTGAAGCCAAAAGATGCAGAGTTGATAATGATAGTGCAACTTATTTGTGGCACTGCCGTTTAGGTCATATCGGTGTAAAGCGCATGAAGAAACTCCATACCGATGGACTTTTGGAACCTCTTGATTATGAATCACTTGGTACTTGCGAACCGTGCCTTATGGGCAAGATGACTAAAACACCGTTCTCCGGTACAATGGAGAGAGCAACTGATTTGTTGGAAATCATACATACAGATGTATGTGGTCCGATGAATGTTGAGGCTCGTGGCGGATATCGTTATTTTCTCACCTTCAAAGATGATTTAAGCAGATATGGGTATATCTACTTAACGAAGCATAAGTCTGAAACATATGAAAAGTTCAAAGAATTTCAGAGTGAAGTTGAAAATCATCGTAACAAGAAAATAAAGTTTCTGCGATCTGATCGTGGAGGGGAATATGTGAGTTACGAGTTTGGTCTACATCTGAAACAATGCGAAATAGTTTCGCAACTCACGCCACCCGGAACACCTCAGCGTAATGGTGTGTCCAAACATCATAATTGTACTTGATATGGTGCGATCTATGATGTCCCTTACAAATTTACCGCTATCATTTTGGGGTTATGCTTTAGAGACGGCCGCATTCATGTTAAATAGGGCACCATCAAAATCCGTTGAGACGACACCTTATGAACTATGGTTTGGCAAGAAACCAAAGTTGTCGTTTCTTAAAGTTTGGGGCTGCGATGCTTATGTGAAAAAGCTTCAACCTGATAAGCTCGAACCCAAATCAGAGAAATATGTCTTCATAGGATACCCAAAGGAGACTATTGGGTACACCTTCTATCACAGATCCGAAGGCAAGACATTCATTGCTAAGAATGGATCCTTTCTAGAGAAGGAGTTTCTCTCGAAAGAAGTGAGTGGGAGGAAAGTAGAACTTGACGAGGTAACTGTACCTGCTCCCTTATTGGAAAGTAGTACATCACAAAAACCTGTTTCTGCGACACCTACACCAATTGGTGAGGAAGCTAATGATAATGATCATGAAACTTCAGAACAAGATACTACTGAACCTCGTAGATCAAGCAGAGTAAGATCCGCGCCAGAGTGGTACGGTAATCCTGTTCTGGAAGTCATGCTACTAGATCATGATGAACCTACGAACTATGAAGAAGCGATGGTGAGCCCAGATTCCGAAAAATGGCTTGAAGCCATGAAAGCTGAGATGGGATCCATGTATGAGAACAAAGTATGGACTTTGGTTGACTTGCCCGATGATCGGCAAGCAATTGAGAATAAATGGATCTTCAAGAAGAAGACTGACGCTGACGGTAATATTACTGTCTACAAAGCTCGACTTGTCGCAAAAGGTTTTCGATAAGTTCAAGGGGTTGACTACGATGAGACCTTCTCACCCATAGCGATGCTTAAGTCTGTCCGAATCATGTTAGCAATTGCCGCATTTTATGATTATGAAATGACTACGATGAGACCTTCTCACCCATAGCGATGCTTAAGTCTGTCCGAATCATGTTAGCAATTGCCGCATTTTATGATTATGAAATTTGGCAGATGGATGTCAAAACTGCATTCCTGAATGGATTTCTGGAAGAAGAGTTGTATATGATGCAACCGGAAGGTTTTGTCGATCCAAAGGGAGCTAACAAAGTGTGCAAGCTCCAGCGATCCATTTATGGACTGGTGCAAGCCTCTCGGAGTTGGAATAAACGCTTTGATAGTGTGATCAAAGCATTTGGTTTTATACAGACCTTTGGAGAAGCCTGTATTTACAAGAAAGTGAGTGGGAGCTCTGTAGCATTTCTAATATTATATGTGGATGACATATTACTGATTGCAAATGATATAGAATTTCTGGATAGCATAAAGGGATACTTGAATAAGAGTTTTTCAATAAAAGACCTCGGTGAAGCTGCTTACATATTAGGCATAAAGATCTATAGAGATAGATCAAGACGCTTAATTGGACTTTCACAAAGCACATACCTTGACAAGATTTTGAAAAAGTTCAAAATGGATCAAGCAAAGAAAGGGTTCTTGCCTGTGTTACAAGGTGTGAAGTTGAGTCAGACTCAATGCCCGACCACTTCAGAAGATAGAGAGAAAATGAAAGATGTTCCCTATGCGTCAGCCATAGGCTCTATCATGTATGCAATGCTGTGTACCAGACCTGATGTGTGCCTTGCTATAAGTCTAGCAGGGAGGTACCAAAGTAATCCAGGAGTGGATCACTGGACAACGGTCAAGAACATCCTGAAGTACCTGAAAAGGACTAAGGATATGTTTCTCATATATGGAGGTGACAAAGAGCTCATCGTAAACGGTTACGTTGATGCAAGCTTTGACACTGATCCGGACGATTCTAAATCGCAAACCGGATACGTGTTTACATTAAACGGTGGAGCTGTCAGTTGGTGCAGTTCTAAACAGAGCGTCGTGGCAGGATCTACGTGTGAAGCGGAATATATAGCTGCTTCAGAAGCAGCGAATGAAGGAGTCTGGATGAAGGAGTTCATATCCGATTTAGGTGTCATACCTAGTGCATCGGGTCCAATGAAAATCTTTTGTGACAATACTGGTGCAATTGCCTTGGCAAAGGAATCCAGATTTCACAAGAGAACCAAGCACATCAAGAGACGCTTCAATTCCATCCAGGATCTAGTCCAGGTGGGAGACATAGAGATTTCAAAGATACATACGGACCTGAATGTAGCAGACCCGTTGACTAAGCCTCTTCCATGAGCAAAACATGATCAGCACCAAGGCTCCATGGGTGTTAGAATCATTACTGTGTAATCTAGATTATTGACTCTAGTGCAAGTGGGAGACTTAAGGAAATATGCCCTAGAGGCAATAATAACGTTATTATTTATTTCCTTATATATCATGATAAAACTTTATTATTCATGCTAGAATTGTATTAACCGGAAACATAATACATGTGTGAATACATAGACAAACAGAGTGTCACTAGTATGCCTCTACTAGACTAGCTTGTTAATCAAAGATGGTTATGTTTCCTAACCATGGACAAAGAGTTGTCATTTGATTAACAGGATCACATCATTAGATGAATGATCTGATTGACATGACCCATTCCATTAGCTTAGCACCCGATCGTTTAGTATGTTGCTATTGCTTTCTTCATGACTTATACATGTTCCTATGACTATGAGATTATGCAACTCCCGTTTGCCGGAGGAACACTTTGTGTGCTACCAAACGTCACAATGTAACTGGGTGATTATAAAGGAGCTCTACAGGTGTCTCCAAAGGTACATGTTGGGTTGGCGTATTTCGAGATTAGGATTTGTCACTCCGATTGTCGGAGAGGTATCTCTGGGCCCTCTCGGTAATGCACATCACATAAGCCTTGCAAGCATTGCAACTAATGAGTTAGTTGTGAGATGATGTATTATGGAACGAGTAAAGAGACTTGCCGGTAACGAGATTGAACTAGGTATTGAGATACCGATGATCGAATCTCGGGCAAGTAACATACCGATGACAAAGGGAACAACGTATGTTGTTATGCGGTCTAACCGATAAAGATCTTCGTAGAATATGTAGGAGCCAATATGAGCATCCAGGTTCCGCTATTGGTTATTGACCGGAGACGTGTCTCGGTCATGTATACATTGTTCTCGAACCCGTAGGGTCCGCACGCTTAAGGTTTCGATGACAGTTATATTATGAGTTTATGAGTTTTGATGTACCGAAGTTAGTTCTGAGTCCCGGATGTGATCACGAACATGACGAGGAGTCTCGAAATGGTCGAGACATAAAGATTGATATATTGGACGGCTATATTCGGACATCGGAAGTGTTCCGGGTGATTTCGGAGAAAACCGGAGAGCCGGAGGGTTACCGGAACCCCCCAGGAGAAGTAATGGGCCATATGGGACTTAGTGGAAAGAGAGAGGGGCAGCCAAAGGTGGGCCGCACGCCTCCTCCCCCCTGGTACGAATTGGACTAGGAGAGGGGGGCGGCGCCCCCCTTTCCCTCTCCCTCCCCACTTCTTTCCCCCTCCTAGTAGGAGTCCTACTCCTACTAGGAGGAGGACTCCTCCTTGGCGCGCCTATAGGGCCGGCCGGCCTCCTCGCCTTGCTCCTTTATATACGGGGGCAGGGGGCACCCCTAGACACACAAGTTGATCCACGTGATCATATTCTTAGCCGTGTGCGGTGCCCCCTTCCACCATAGTCCTCGATAATATTGTAGCGGTGCTTAGGCAAGATCGTCACCACGCCGTCGTGCTGACGGAACTCTTCCCCGACACTTTGCTGGATCGGAGTTCGGGGATCGTCATCGAGCTGAACGTGTGCTAGAACTCGGAGGTGCCGCAGTTTCGGTGCTTGATCAGTCGGGCCGTGGAGACGTACGACTACATCAACCAAATGCTTCCGTTGTCGATCTACAAGGGTACGTAGATCACACTCTCCCCTCTCGTTGCTATGCATCACCATGATCTTGCGTGTGCGTAGGAATTTTCTTGAAATTACTACGTTACCCAACACTTAGCCCATCACAAGCTCTCACGGTCAACGAAGGATGTTCCTTCTCCCAGGAAGACCCGATCAGGCTCGGAATCCCGGTTTCAAGACATTTCGACAATGGTAAAACAAGACCAGCAAAGCCGCCCGATGTGCCGATATCCTGATAGGGGCTGCACATATCTCGTTCTCAGGGCAACACCGGATAGGTCAACCTACGAGTAAAACCAACCCTCAAGTTTCCCCGAGGTGGCCCCGCAGGCTGCCCATTCCGGACCAACACTTATAGAAGCACTGGCCCGGGGGGTTAAAATAAAGATGACCCTTGAGTCTGCAGAATCCAAGGGAAGGTGATAGGTTGTTAGTGCAAATGGTAAAACCAAGGTTGGGCCTTGCTGGAGGAGTTTTATTCAAAGCGAACTGTTAAGGGGTTACCATTATAACCCAACCGCGTAAGGAACGCAAAATCAAGGAACATAACACCGGTATGACGGAAACTAGGGCGGCAAGAGTGGAACAAAACACTAGGCATAAGGCCAAGCCTTCCACCCTTTACCAAGTATATAGATGCATTAATTAAATAAGAGATATTGTGATATTCCAACAAAATATCCATGTTCCAACATGGAACAAACTCCATCTTCACCTACAACTAGCAACGCTATAAGAGGGGCTGAGCAAAGCGGTAACATAGCCAAACAACGGTTTGCTAGGACAAGCTGGGTTAGAGGTTTGACATGGCAATATGGGAGGCATGATATAACAAGTGGTAGGTATCGCAGCATAGGCATAGCAATAGAGCAAGCAACTAGCAAGCAAAGATAGGAGTGATTTCGAGGGTATGGTCATCTTGTCTGAGATCCCGCAAGGAAGAAGAACGAGTCCATGAAGAAGACAAACGGACATAGTCGAACGAATCCTCACAAACGCGACGTTATCGGAACCAACCTGAAGAAGCAACACCGGAAAGAAGCAAACAACATAGTAAACAACCATCACATAAACATGGCATGATGCACAACCAAGTATGATGCATGTCCGGTTTAAATATGCATGGCATGGCAAAGTGCAACAAACAACACTACAAATTAAGTGAAGCTCAATATGCAACGAGTTGCATATTGACGAAGCACCACATTCGTTTATTTAGTTCGATCTCGTTTATGAACCCAACAATATTAAATGTTGATTAACATGTCAAGAGGTGAAGCAAAGTAAAACTACCTATCTAGGCAAGTTTAAATGAGGCCGGAACAATAAGCAACAAGTCCGGAAAATACTCATGTGCATATTTATGGATTTGGTACTGTTCTGCCCTAAACCATATTTTAGAGTTATTAAACATGCAAACTAATGCCACCATGTTAAACTAGGCATTTTTCTACCCCATTTACATATAAAGTTTGTTTAAATCCGAGCTACGGTTGATTAGTTATGAATTAAATCATTTTAACATGACAATTAAGCAAAACTTAAACAAACAACATTTTAAACATTTTTAACATGCATGAAAGTGGCATATTATTAATCTACACAAAATTCTAAGCCTTTTTCATATAAAGTTTGTTTTAAACCGATGCACGGTTGTGAAGTTGGGATATGCATGAAGTTTAGGGGATATACTGTACAACGGCGTTCTCTAGAATATTAGGAAATTTACTGAAAGGAAAAAAACAACACTGGGCCGAATCTGGGACAAGCCCAACAGTGCACAGGGGCTGGACGGGGCTGCTCACATCGGGCCACTGGGCCAGAAGCGAAGAAGCGGCTGGGCTTCGGGAGGCTGGGTCGGTTCGCTGGGTTTGGCTGGAGCGATGGGCCGGCCCACGCACGGTCAACGGGCAGGTGCGGATCGGGGACCTCCTGATCGAGCGAGGCGGCGGCAACTTCGGTGCTCCGGCGAGCAGGTGGCGGCGGGGCCGAGCGAAGGGCGTCGGAGGACGACGGATCCGGAGGTGGCGGCTCCGTTTTCGGGCGAAACCAGCGACGGGAGGCGAGGGCGGCGCCGAGAGAGCTCCGCTCCGGCGAACTCCCATGGCGGTGGTGGTTCCTGTTGGGCGGCGACACTGGTGAGGAGCAGAGAGAGGGAGAAATGGAGGGAGAAAAGGAGAAGGGGCGCGGTGGCATTGGCCTGCTGGATCTGGCGCCGTTGGGCGACTCCGGTGGCCTGCCGGCCGGTGGCGGGGCTGGACGGAGAGAGGAGCTCGGCCTCCTCCCGATGCTGCGAGCACAGTGATGCGGGCACTGCAGCGAAGCGACGGCGGCGCGGTGAGGGCGTCTCGGGCCCAGATCGGCCCGGGCCAGGCCGCGGATGGGCTCCGGTGGGCCTAGCACGGTGGGGGTGGTTGAAGGGAGACGTGGCCTCTCGTGAGTGGCGGCACGCGGTGGCGCAGGCGGCGGTTCGCGAGTAGGGTGGCGCCAAGTGGCAGAGATGGGTTCAGCCGGCACTGAAAACGAGGAAGGAGAGGGGGGTTTCCAAAACTGGTGGTCTAGGCCTTCCTTATATAGCAGGGAGGCTAGGGTTTGGGTCTAGGGGGTGATTTGGAGCCCTCCGATTGCGATCGGATGGTTCCGGATGCGCGGAGGATTAGGTTAGGCCTAGGTGGGGCTAGAGGGCTGTGCAGATGGGTTGGACTGAGAGGAAAGAGGATTAATGCAGCCCGGCGTCTGTTTTCGGAGATCGAAAACGTCCGACGATAGACCGGCTATACTGCTGCTATAGTTTAACGATTGGGCTATCAAACGAACTCCGAATGCGATGAAACTTGGCAGGCGACCTACTAATAACATAACAACACCGCACGCCAACTTTCATCCCATTCCGAGAACATTTTTCTGGCCACTTATAAAATAATATTTCGGAGGTGTCACGGGCGCGTGCAAGTGTGTGTGGGATCAGAATGGACATCGGAGAGAACGGGGGAACCCGGACGATGCAAGTTTCAAAAACATGATGATACAATGCACATGATGCAATGACAAGATGCACACTCAAGCGAATGACATGGCAACGACAACGAATAACTGGAAGACACCTGGCGCATCGGTCTCGGGGCGTCACACCATGCAATTTAAGACTTTGGCCCAAACAATCTTGACACCTTCTCGCATCACTCTTGCAGCCACCACATCTCCTTCAATTTTTTCTCCATTCCAAGTGCCTCCTTCTCAAATGCACAAACCTTAACAAGACAAGGCATTGTATTTGTCCTCCCAAGATCTCATCCTTCTTACCGATCAAATTGTCTCTGGCCAAGTGCCTCCTCGAATGCACAACCTTGAACAAGACAAGGCATTGTATTTGTCCTCCCTTGTTTTAATTCTTCTTACTTCTCAAATTGTCTCCACTACACATTGTGTTATCTCTTCTTATCTTCCGATAAATCATATTATTGAGATAGTAAACCATACAATAAGAACAAATGACATTGGTAACAAAGTGTGTCCATGACTGCAATCAGTTTCATAGGATGGTCGCGCGTTGCAACGGAAGCATACGCATTCTCATGTTCTAGTGGCTCAACATTAATTGTGTATTACAAACGGTCTTATGTGTTGGAAATATGCCCTAGAGGCAATAATAAATTGATTATTATTATATTTCCTTGTTCATGATAATCGTTTATTATCCATGCTAGAATTGTATTGATAGGAAACTCAGATACATGTGTGGATACATAGACAACACCATGTCCCTAGTAAGCCTCTAGTTGACTAGCTCGTTGATCAATAGATGGTTACGGTTTCCTGACCATGGACATTGGATGTCGTTGATAACGGGATCACATCATTAGGAGAATGATGTGATGGACAAGACCCAATCCTAAGCATAGCACTAGATCGTGTAGTTCGTATGCTAAAGCTTTTCTAATGTCAAGTATCATTTCCTTAGACCATGAGATTGTGCAACTCCCGGATACCGTAGGAGTGCTTTGGGTGTGCCAAACGTCACAACGTAACTGGGTGGCTATAAAGGTACACTATGGGTATCTCTGAAAGTGTCTGTTGGGTTGGCACGAATTGAGATTGGGATTTTGTCACTCCGTGTAAACGGAGAGGTATCTCTGGGCCCACTCGGTAGGACATCATCATAATGTGCACAATGTGACCAAGGAGTTGATCACGGGATGATGTGTTACGGAACGAGTAAAGAGACTTGCCGGTAACGAGATTGAACAAGGTATCGGTATACCGACGATCGAATCTCGGGCAAGTACCATACCGCTAGATAAAGGGAATTGTATACGGGATTGATTGAGTCCTTGACATCGTGGTTCATCCGATGAGATCATCGTGGAACATGTGGGAGCCAACATGGGTATCCAGATCCCGCTGTTGGTTATTGACCGGAGAACATCTCGGTCATGACTACATGTCTCCCGAACCCGTAGGGTCTACACACTTAAGGTTCGATGACGCTAGGGTTATAAAGGAAGTTTATATGTGGTTACCGAATGTTGTTCGGAGTCCCGGATGAGATCCCGGATGTCACGAGGAGTTCCGGAATGGTCCGGAGGTAAAGATTTATATATAGGAAGTCCTGTTTCGGCCATCGGGACAAGTTTCGGGGTCATCGGTATTGTACCGGGACCACCGGAAGGGTCCCGGGGGCCCACCGGGTGGGGCCACCTGCCCCGGGGGCCACATGGGCCATAGGGGGTGCGCCTTGGCCTACATGGGCCAAGGGCACCAGCCCCTAGAGGCCCATGCGCCAAGATATAGGAAAAAGGGGAGAGTCCTAAAGGGGGAAGGCACCTCCGAGGTGCCTTGGGGAGGATGGACTCCTCCCCCCCTCTTAGCCGCACCCTTCCTTGGAGGAAGGGGCAAGGCTGCGCCTCCCCCCTCTCCCCTGCCCCTATATATAGTGGAGGGGAGGGAGGGCATCCATACCTGAGCCCTTGGCGCCTCCCTCCCTCCCGTGACACCTCCTCCTCTCCCGTAGGTGCTTGGCGAAGCCCTGCAGGATTGCCACGCTCCTCCATCATCACCACGCCGTTGTGCTGCTGCTGGATGGAGTCTTCCTCAACCTCTCCCTCTCTCCTTGCTGGATCAAGGCGTGGGAGACATCGTCGAGCTGTACGTGTGTTGAACGCGGAGGTGCCGTCCGTTCGGCACTAGGATCATCGGTGATCTGAATCACGACGAGTACGACTCCATCAACCCCGTTCACTTGAACGCTTCCGCTTAGCGATCTACAAGGGTATGTAGATGCACTCTCCTTCCCCTTGTAGCTAGTCTCTCCATAGATAGATCTTGGTGACACGTAGGAAAATTTTGAATTTCTGCTACGTTCCCCAACAATGGCATCATGAGCTAGGTTTATTGCGTAGATTCTTTGCACGAGTAGAACACAAAGTAGTTGTGGGCGTCGATATTGTTCAATATGCTTGCCGTTACTAGTCTTATCTTGATTCGGCGGCATCGTGGGATGAAGCGGCCCGGACCAACCTTACACGTACGCTTACGTGAGACCGGTTCCACCGACAAACATGCACTAGTTGCATAAGGTGGCTGGCGGGTGTCTGTCTCTCCCACTTTAGTCGGATCAGATTCGATGAAAAGGGTCCTTATGAAGGGTAAATAGCAATTGGCATATCATGTTGTGGTTCATGCGTAGGTAAGAAACGTTCTTGCTAGAAACCCATAGCAGCCACGTAAAACATGCAAACAACAATTAGAGGACGTCTAACTTGTTTTTGCAGGGTATGCTATGTGATGTGATATGGCCAAAAAGGATGTGATGAATGATATATGTGATGTATGAGATTGATCATGTTCTTGTAATAGGAATCACGACTTGCATGTCGATGAGTATGACAACCGGCAGGAGCCATAGGAGTTGTCTTTATTTGTGACCTGCGTGTCAACTTAAACGTCATGTAATTACTTTACTTTATTGCTAACCGTTAGCCACAGTAGTAGAAGTAATAGTTGGCGAGGCAACTTCATGAAGACACGATGATGGAGATCATGGTGTCATGCCGGTGACGATGATGATCATGGAGCCCCGAAGATGGAGATCAAAAGGAGCAAAGTGATGATGGCCATATCATGTCACTATTTGATTGCATGTGATGTTTATCATGTTTATACATCTTATTTGCTTAGAACGACGGTAGTAAATAAGATGATCCCTTACAACAATTTCAAGAAGTGTTCTCCCCTAACTGTGCACCGTTGCGACAGTTCGTGTTTCGAAGCACCACGTGATGATCGGGTGTTAGATTCTAACGTTCACATACAACGGGTGTAAGACAGATTTACACACGCGAAACACTTAGGGTTAACTTGACGAGCCTAGCATGTACAGACATGGCCTCGGAACACGGAGACCGAAAGGTCGAACATGAGTCGTATAGAAGATACGATCAACATGAAGATGTTCACCGATGATGACTAATCTGTCTCACGTGATGATTGGACACGGCCTAGTTTGACTCGGATCATGTAATCACTTAGATGACTAGAGGGATGTCTATCTGAGTGGGAGTTCATAAGATGAACTTAATTATCCTGAACATAGTCAAAAGGTTTTTGCAAATTATGTCGTAGCTCACGCTATAGTTCTACTGTTTAGATATGTTCCTAGAGAAAAATTAGTTGAAAGTTGATAGTAGCAATTATGCGGACTAGGTCCGTAAACTGAGGATTGTCCTCATTGCTTCATAGAAGGCTTATGTCCTTAATGCACCGCTCAGTGTGCTGAACCTCGAACGTTGTCTGTGGTTGTTGCGAACATCTGACATACACGTTTTGATAACTACGTGATAGTTCAGTTAAACGGTTTAGAGTTGAGGCACCAAAGACGTTTTTGAAACATCGCGAAACATATGAGATGTTTTGAGGGCTGAAATTGGGATTTCAGGCTCGTGCCCATGTCAAGAGGTATAAGACCTCCGATGACTTTCTTAACCTGCAAACTAAGGAGAAAAGCTCAATTGTTGAGCTTGTGCTCAGATTGTCTGAGTACAACAATCATTTGAATCGAGTGGGAGTTGATCTTCCAGATAAGACAGTGATGGTTCTTCAAAGTCATTGCCACCAAGCTGTTAGAGCTTCGTGATGAACTATAACATATCAGGGATAGATATGATGATCCTTGAGGTATTCGCGATGTTTGACACCGCGAAAGTAGAAATCAAGAAGGAGCATCAATTGTTGATGGTTGGTGAAACCACTAGTTTCAAGAAGGGCAAGGGCAAGAAGGGATACTTCATGAAACGGCAAATCAGCTGCTGCTCTCGTGAAGAAACCCAAGGTAAAACCCAAACCCGAGACTAAGTGCTTCTGTAATAAGGGGAACAACCACTAGAGCAGAATTACCCTAGATACTTGGTAGATAAGAAGGCTGGCAAGGTCGATAGAAGTATATTGGATATACATTGTGTTAATGTGTACTTTGCTAGTACTCCTAGTAGCACCAGGGTATTAGATACCGGTTCGGTTGCTAAGTGTTAGTAACTCGAAACAAAAGGCTACGGAATAAACGGAGACTAGCTAAAGGTGAGCTGACGATATGTGTTGGAAGTTTTTTCCAAGCTTGATATGATCAAGCATCGCACGCTCCCTCTACCAAAGAGATTGGTGTTAAACCTAAATAATTGTTATTTGGTGTTTGCGTTGAGCATAGACATGATTGGATTACGTCTATCGCAATACGGTTATTCATTTAAGGAGAATAATGGTTACTCTGTTTATTTGAATAATACCTTCAATGGTCTTACACCTAAAATGAATGGTTTATTAAATCTCGATCGTAGTGATACACATGTTCATGCCAAAAGATAGTAGTGATAGTACCACCTACTTGTGGCACTGCCACGTAAGTCATATCGGTATAAAACGCATGAAGAAGCTCCATATTGATGGATCTTTGGGCTCACTCGTTTTTGAAAAGTTTGAGACATGCGAACCATGTCTATTGGTGTATATGCATGAAGAAACTCCATGCAAATGGACCGTTTTGACTCACTTGATTTTGAATCACTTGGGACATGCAAATCATACCACATGGGCAAGATGACTGAAAAGCCTCGTTTTCAGTAAGATGGAAAAAGAAAGCAACTTGTTGGAAGTAACACATTTTGATGTGTGCAGTCCAATGAGTGCTGAGGCATGCAGTGAATATCGTTATGTTCTTACTTCACAGATGATTCGAGTAGATGTTGAGTATATTTACTTGATGAATCACGAGTCTGAATTATTGAAAGGTTCAAGTAATTTCAGTGTGAAGTTGAAAGATCGTCGTGACAAGAGGATAAAAGATCTATGATATGATCATAGAGATGAATATCTGAATCACGAGTTTGGCACAGAATTAAGACATTGTGGAAATTGTTTCACAACTGATACAGCCTGGAACACCATAGTGTGATGGTGTGTCCAAACGTCATAGTTGCACCCTATTGGATATGGTGCATACCGTGATGTCTCTTATCGAGTTACCACTATCGTTCATGGGTTAGGCATTAGAGACAACCACATTCACTTTAAACAGGGCACCACATAATTTCGTTGAGACGACACCGTATGAACTATGGTTTGGAGAAACCTAAGTTGCCGTTTCTTGAAAGTTTGGGGCTGCGACGCTTATGTGAAAAGGTTTCAGGTTGATAAGCTCGAACCCAAAGCAGATAAAATGCATCTTCATAGGACACCGTATGAACCCAAAGCAGATAAAAGCAGATAAAATGCATCTCTCTCTCTCCCTCTCTCTCTCTCTCTCTCCTAGTTTCAACAACTTGTTCTTCGAAGTTGCAGCCACTATTCTACGAAATGAATCAAAAGGCCCATTCCACTTTGCATGCATGTCATGAAAAATGAGATTTGGGTTTGTCAAAATTATCACATGAAAATTTGGGAAAGAAAATCATCAACTCGCCATATGAGATCAACGGACTTCTTGTTGGCAGCTATAATTAGAGTCGTGGTGCAATTAGTAAAACAAATAAGAAGCTAATGTTATATACACTCTCATTATGGCCTTTTCAGTATGGGCGCAATAGCTTTGGAAAGCAAATAGTGACAAATCAGCAACACGAAGTTACTCTCATTAGAAAGGTAGTCACATATTAACCGAGAATCAAATTATTTTCTCCTTCTTGAACATGCACTAAAAGCAAAAGCATGTCATTGTGTATAGAATAACAAATATATACTTCCAAACAATAGTCTTCTAGTTTGGTCAACCATGTGCAACAATCAGTATAACTATATTGCTACAAAAATGGGCTAAAGATAAAAAACAAAGAAAATTTACATGGAAAGGGAGATCAACAACAAAATTACTATATGCAGACCTACATAGAAAGGAGGGTAAGTATAAGTTCAAAAGTGCTACTGCATCCAAGGAAGATCATATCCCAGAGCAAGATGCACTCTTCTACTAATTCGTACAGAAAAGAACACAAGCTATCGTGCTAGCTATCACCCAAGATGTCAGCATTACTCATTTCCTTAAAGTGTATTATGAACATCATAATTTAATCTGAAGATACATGATACTTTTGAGTAGACATTAAAGCATGGGTTTTAATCGCTTTTCAGCATAGAAAATAAATAATAACCCATGGTGACGAGGCAGCAAAAAGTGTTTGCTCCGAGATTGAATCTGGTGCTAAGACGATGGCGTCTGTGGGATCCTCGGGCTAGTCTAACACCCAGCCTGAAAAAAGCAAGCTCGCCATGAGAATCCATGGCATACTACGGATTCCCAAACCTGATGTTTGGCATGTGGGAAAGTTTTCGACCTGGACGAGATGACCGGTTGAATCTATGTGCAGCATGATGCTGCCGAAGGTGAAGAGCTGGCCGGAGACAAAGGCACTCCCACAACCATTGTCTTCATTGATTCTAAGATGAGCCATCAGGCCTTCGTGACGGCACAACGGGGCCTGTATGGGCCATCAATGTCAGTGCTAAAATCGGCGGATCTCGGGTAGGGAGGCCCGAGTTGCTGATCTTGGCACGATGGTGAATAGGAAGTAAAGGGGACACAATTTTATCCAGGTTCGAGCCCTCTCTAAGAGATAAAACCGTACGTCATGCTTGTATTGTATTGATTGTGGATGTGGTACAAAGTACAGATGATCTACCTTGAGATCATATGAGTGGGTTCTAACCTTTGAGTCTTGGAAAATGTGTCTCTACAGACTAAATCCCTCGGCTTATATAGGCACCGCGGGTATATATATAGGGTTTACACATGGTCGGTCACAATCTAGGGATAAACATGCCGAGCATTCAAATACGTCTTAAAGTGTACGCCAAGTCTTCGGAAGATTCATCTTGTATACACCGAGGGCTAGGGCATGTGTGGCCCATTCTTTAGTTGTGGATGGGTCCTCGGCCCGACACATGATTAGAAGGTCGACATGGTGTGCACCCACTAGTCTAGGACACCGTTACCAGCCACCTATCAAGGCAATGAACGTAAGTCGATGAATCATGGCGAAAATAACTTGACGATATTCACGTGTTTCCTCAAGGGCGTTTTAATCACTGTAAAAGTTACCACTGGCTTGTCCGTTGCACAATTAAGGTTTTGGCTACTTGCTGCACCTTGCTACCTTGTTACTTATTACCTTGCTACAGATTATCTTACTATCAAATTACCTATCAAAATTATCTTACATAACTCGCAGAGAAATTCTTGCTAAAAACCGTCTATTAATTCCTTCCGTTCCTAATTGGGTTCGACACTCTTACTTATCAAAGGGATTATGATTAATCTCCTATACGTGGGTGTCATCAGTTCACTACTGGAATGCTTTACAAGCCGAACTCTTAGCTCGCATGGAGGTGCTAGCATATGTGTTACAGCGGAAGGATTGTCCCATTTTAATTCAGTTAGACTGCTTGACGGCTTTTAAGCTATCTACCGCTATAGGCCACGACCGAACGCGATACACAAGTCTAATTCAGGAAGTGAAGAACCTCGCTTCTCGAAGAGAGACTCATTTCATGAAGAATATGTTTAGTCACAACCCTGCTTGTCATCCCAGGACTAGTCTTCGCACATCATGTTGGCTTCATAGTAGTCCTATAGATGTCCCTTATAATGAAGGGCTTGTTGTAAAATGATGACCCACAAGTATAGGGGATCTATCGTAGTCTTTCGATAAGTAAAAGTGTCGAACCCAACGAGGAGCAGAAGGAAATGACAAGCGGTTTTCATTAAGGTATTCTCTACAAGCACTGAAATTATCGGTAACAGATAGTTTGTGATAAGGTAATTCATAACGGGTAACAAGTAACAAAAGTAAGCAATGTGCAGCAAGGTGGCCCAATCCTTTTTGTAGCAAAGGACATGCCTAGACAAACTCTTATATAAAGGAAAGCGCTTCCCAGGACACATGTGAATTATCATCAAGCTAGTTTTCATCATGCTCATATGATTCGTGTTCGTTACTTTGATAATTTGATATGTGGGTGGACCGGTGCTTGGGTACTGCCCTTCCTTGGACAAGCATCCCACTTATGATTAACCCCTCTCGCAAGCATCCGCAACTACGAAAGAAGAATTAAGGTAAACCTAACCATATCATGAAACATGTGGATCCAAATCAGCCCCTTACGAAGCAACACATAAATTGGGGTTTAAGCTTCTGTCACTCTAGCAACCCATCATCTACTTATTACTTCGCAATGCCTTCCCCTAGGCCCAAACAATGGTGAAGTGTCATGTAGTCGACGTTCACATAACACCACTAGAGGAAAGACAACATACATCTCATCAAAATATCGAACGAATACCAAATTCACATGACTACTTATAACAAGACTTCTCCCATGTCCTCAGGAACAAACGTAACTACTCACAAATCATATTCATGTTCATAATCAGAGGGGTATTAATATGCATAAAGGATCTGAACATATAATCTTCCACCGTATAAACCAACTATCATCAACTACAAGGAATAATCAACACTACTAGCAACCCACAGGTACCAATCTGAGGTTTTGAGACAAAGATCGGATACAAGAGATGAACTAAGGTTTGGGAGGAGATGGTGTTGGTGAAGATGTTGATGGAGATTGACCCCCTCCCGATGAGAGGATCGATGGTGATGACGATGGTGACGATTTCCCCCTCCCGGAGGGATGTTTCCCGACAGAACAGCTCTGCCGAAGCCCTAGATTGGTTCTGCACAGGTTCCGCCTCGAGACGGTGGCGCTTCGTCCCGAAAGCTTCCTCCTGATTTTTTCCAGGTCAAAAGACACCTTATACTAGAAGATGGGCATCGGGGGGCTTCCAGGTGGCCCACGAGGCAGGGGGCGCGCCCTCCACCCTCGTGGACAGGGAGTGGCCCCCCTCTAGTGCTTTCTTCACCCAATATTTTTAATATATTCCAAAACTAACTTTCATGGAGTTTCAGGACTTTTGGAGTTCTGTAGAATAGGTCTCTAATATTTGCTCCTTTTCCAGCCCAGAATTCCAACTGCCGGCATTCTCCCTCTTCATGTAAACCTTGTAAAATAAGAGAGAAAAGGCATAAGTATTGTGACATAATGTAAAGTAATAGACCATAATTCAATAAATATCTATATAAAAGCATGATGCAAAATGGACGTATCAACTCCCCCAAGCCTAGACCTCGCTTGTCCTCAAGCGGAAGCCGATATCGAAAAATATGTCCACATGTTTAGAGATAGAGGCGTCGATAAAATAAAATACGGACATGAGGGCATCATGATCATTCTTAGAATATCAGCATATATATACTGTCATATGATTTCTTATGCTGAAGTACCAATCTATTCACAATGTAAAGTATGAATCAGAAACTTCATTGAAAACTAACAAACTATGATCTCAGTCAATGAAGCAATTGCAATTTATCATAACATCAGAAAGAGTCAATATAAGAGCTTTTCAGCACGTCCACATACTCAACTATCATCTAGTCTTTCACAATTGCTAACACTCACGCAATACTTATGGGTATGAAGTTTTAATCAGACACAGAGAAAGATAGGGGCTTATAGTTCTGCCTCCCAACCTTTTACCTCAAGGGTAACGTCAACAATAATGCTTTATGAAAACCCCACATCCAATTGGATATATATATCAGGATCTTTCCAACACATAGTGCTTGCCAAAGGATAAAGTGTAAAAAGGAAAGGTGAAGATCACCATGACTCTTGTATAAGGTACAAGGCAAAAATAAAAGATAGGCCCTTCGCAGAGGGAAGCAAAGGTTGTCATGTGCTTTTATGGTTGGATGTAGAAAATCTTAATGCAAAAGAACGTCACTTTATATTGCCACGTGTGATAGGGACCTTTATTATGCAGTTCATCGCTTTTATTTCTTCCATATCACAAGCTCATATAAAGCTTATTTTCTCCACATTTATAGATCATACATATTTAGAGAGAATTTTTTTATTGCTTTCAACAATGACAACTTACTTGAAGGATCTTACTCAATCCATAGGTAGATATGGTGGACTCTCATGGCAAAACTGGGTTTAAGGATATTTGGAAGCACAAGTAGCTAGTATCTCTACTTGGTGCAAAGAATTTGACTAGCATGAGGGGGAAAGGCAAGCTCAATATGTTGGATGATCCATGACAATATAATTTATTTCGGATATAAGAAAACATAACACATTGCGTAGGATGTCATATTTTAATGAGTGCTCACAATCATAAAAGATGTCCAAGATAGTATATTCATATGTGAAAACCTGTCTTTCTTTATTACTTCTTATTAATTGCAACGATGACCAAAATTATGTTTGTCAACTCTCAACAACTTCTATTCATCATACTCTTTATATGTGAAGTCATTACTCTCCATAAGATCAATTATGATCTTTTTATTTCTTTTTATTCTTTCCTTTTTTTATTACCTCAAGACCATAGCAAGATAGCAAAGCCCTCGACTCAAAACTAATCTTTATTATATATAGCTCACAGACTCGATTACATAGATAAGGATCAACACAAAAACTCAAAGCTAGATGATATTAAACATTATTCTACTAGATCAAGATATAACCAAAAGGACCGAACTAATAAAAACGGTAAAGATAAAAGTGTGATGGCGATACGATACCGGGGCGCCTCCCCCAAGTTTGGCAGTTGCCAAGGGGAGTGCCCATACCCATGTGTTTATGTCTCTTTCTTCGGAGGTGGTGATGATGGAGTTGTTGATGATGTAGGCTTGTCGTCCATCTTCCAAGGCATAGGCTCACCATCATAGAAGGATGATCGAGTCTTCGGATCCTCAAATCTGCAGCCAAACTCATCCTCTTGAATCTATATTCATACTAAAAGTTTTGGTTTTGCAGGTCATAGATCTGGGCCTGGAGGTGCTCGATTTTCTCGTGAAGCTTGAAGATGGTCTCCCCAATGTTCTTGGCATCCAACTTGTGGTTGTTGGTGAACTCCGCGATCACCATGTGGTTGGCGTTGAGTCCACGTTCCACCATCCCCTGGCACTTGAAAACTTGTTGCTCCATTGCTTCGAGTCTTGTCTCCACGCTTCCGGTCCTCCTTGGTCCCTCAACATCGCTAATGTGCAGCACCCCCTCACGCATCTCAATGGTTTGAGGGTGATGCAACACCTCTGCGAGGTAGGGGTTGATGACCTTCTCGAAAAACTTGTCCTTGGGGGCGCTTGAAGACGTCATGGTGATCTAGATATGTTAGAAAAACAGCTCAAAACAAAAGCAGGAAATATTTGCGTGGTACGGTGGTCAAAACCTTCAGGAGATTATATAATGAATTTTTACCTACCAAAAGAAGTATCGTGCAAGAAAACAGAGTCCGGAGGGCACACGAGGTGCCCATGAGGTAGGGGGGCGCGCCCTCCACCCTCATGGACGCCTCGTGTCCTTCCCTGACTACTTATTATTTTCCTATTTTCTTAAATATTCCAACAGAGAAAAATTGCTATTAGAACTGTTTTGGAGTCGGTTTACTTACCGTACCACATACCTATTCCTTTTCGGAGTCTGAAACATTCTGGAAAGTGTCTCTTATGTATTCCTCCGGGGTTACGGTTTCAATAACATTAGTTTCAACATTTATGGGATTACTTGAGACATAATGTTTGATTCTTTGACCGTTCACCACCTTTGGATTTGTGCCTTCGAAGTTGTTGATTTTTATGGCACCTGAACGATAGACCTCCTCGATAACGTAAGGACCTTCCCATTTAGAGAGAAGTTTTCCTGCAAAAAATCTTAAACGAGAGTTGTATAACAAAACATAATCACCTACATTAAACTCATGCTTTTGTAGCCTTTTGTCATGCCATCTTTTAACTTTTTCTTTAAACAGTTTGGCATTGTCATAGGCCTAGGTTCTCCACTCATCAAGTGAGCTAGTGTCAAATAGTCTCTTCTCACCGGCAAGTTCAAAGTCATAATTGAGCTCTTTAATGGCCCAATATGCCTTATGTTCTAGTTCGAGAGGTAAGTCACATGTTTTTCCATAAACCATTTTATACGGAGACATACCCATAGGATTTTTATATGCAGTTCTATAGGCCCATAATGCATCATCAAGTTTCTTGGACCAATTCTTTCTAGATCTATTAACAGTCTTTTGCAAAATTAATTTAATCTCCCTATTACTCAGTTCTACTTGACCACTAGACTGTGGGTGGTATGGAGATGCAATTCTATGATTAACATCATACTTAGCAATTATTTTACGAAAAATGCCATGAATAAAATGTGAACCGCCATCAGTCATTAAGTATCTAGGGACTCCAAACCTCGGAAAAATAACTTCTTTAAGCATCTTAATAGAGGTGTTATGATCAGCACTACTAGTTGGAATAGCTTCTACCCACTTAGTAACGTAATCAACAACAACTAAAATATGTGTATACCCATTAGAGGAAGGAAACGCTCCATATAATCAAAGCCCCAAAGATCAAATGGTTCAATAACAAGTGAATAATTCATAGGCATTTCTTGACGTCTACTAATATTACCGATTCTTTGACATTCATCACAAGACAAGACAAACTTACGGGCATCTTTGAAAAGAGTAGGCCAATAAAAACTGAATTGCAATACCTTATGTGCAGTTCTATCTCCATCGTGGCGTCCTCCATAAGCCTTAGAGTGACACTTGTGTAGGATTTGTTCCTGTTCATGCTCAGGTACACAACGTCTAATAGCACCATCTACTCCTTCTTTATAAAGGTGTGGGTCATCCCAGAAGTAATGTCTTAAATCATAGAAGAACTTTTTCTTTTGCTGGTATGTGAAACTTTAATGTCCTTGGGACATGACATCTTTTCAATAGCATCAACTTTAGCTTTATAAACTTCAATACCTCTTTCAGAAATTTTATGCCCCAAGACAATACCTTCATTAACCATAAAGTGGCACTTCTCCCAATTCAAGACAAGATTAGTTTCTTGACATCTCTGCAAAACTCGATCAAGGTTGCTTAAGCAATTATCAAATGAAGTTCCATACACGGAGAAATCATCCATGAAAACCTCAACAATCTTTTCACAAAAGTCAGAGAATATAGTTGTCATACATCTTTGAAAGGTAGCAGGTGCATTACATAAACCAAAAGGCATATGTCTATAAGCAAAGGTACCGAAACGGCAAGTAAAAGTGGTCTTATCCTGATCCTCTTTTGACACAGGTATTTGAGAGAAACCAGAATAACCATCTAGAAAGCAAAAATGTCTATGTTTGGATAATCTTTCTAGCATTTGATCAATAAAAGGTAAAGGGTGATGATCCTTTCTAGTAGCTTTATTTAATTTGCGGAAATCAATTACCATTCTATAACCTATAACAATTCTTTGTGGGATCAATTCATCTTTATCATTAGGAACAACAGTAATACCTCTCTTTTTAGGGACACAATGGACAGGACTTACCCATTGACTATCAGCCACAGGATAAATTATACCTGCCTCCAGAAGCTTTAGTATTTCATTTCTTACCACTTCTTCCATCTTAGAATTTAACCGTCGTTGGTGATCTACAACCGGTTTAGCGTCTTTTTCCAATTTTATTTTGTGCTGGCATAGAGTGGGACTAATGCCCTTATGATCATCAAGAGTGTATCCAATAGCAGCGCGGTGCTTCTTCAAAGTTTTCAATAATTTCTCTTCTTCCTGCTCTGAAAGGTTAGCACTAATAATAACAAGATATATCTTCTTTTCATCAAGATAAGCATATTTAAGAGTATCAGGTAATGGTTTAAGCTCAAACATGGGATCACCCTTAGGTGGAGGAGGATCCCCTAGAATTTCAGCAGGCAAGTTGTGTTTCAAAATAGGTCCCTGTTTAAAGAATACTTCATCTATTTCCCTTCTTTCATTCATGAACATATCATTTTCATGGTCTAGCAAATATTGTTCTAAAGGATCATTAGGAGGCACGACAATAGAAGCAAGACCAATAATTTCATCTTTACTAGGCAATTCTTTATCGTGGGGTTGTCTACAAAATTTAGCAAAATTAAATCATGAGACATATCCCCTAAACCAACAGTAACAATATCCTTTTCGCAATCTATCCTAGCATTAACATTATTCAAGAAGGGTCTACCAAATATAATGGGACAAAAGTCATCTTGTGGGGAACAAAGAACAAGAAAATCAGTAGGACATTTAACTTTTACCACACAAGACTTCAACATCTCTAACAATCCCAACTGATGAAATAGTATCTCTAATGGCAAGCTTAATTGTAACATCAATATCTTCTATCTCAGTAGGTGCAATATCATGCATAATTTCTTTGTATAAGGAATGAGGTATTGCACTCGCACTAGCACCCATAACACATAAGCCATGATAACAATGATCTCCTATTTTAACAGAAACTACGGGCATGCCGACAACAGGTCTATGTTTATTTTTAGTATCGGGTCTAGCAATTCTAGCAGCTTCATTACAGAAGTAAATAACATGCCCATCAATATTATCGACCAAGAGGTCCTTAACCATAGCAATAACAGGTTCAACTTTAATTTGCTCAGAGGGTGTAGAAGTTTTAACATTACTCTTACGAACCACAGTTGAAGCTTTAGCATGATCCTTTATTCTAATAGGGAAAAGTGGTTTCTCAATATAAGCGGTAGGAACAATAGGATCAACATTATAAGTGATAGTCTTTTCTTCAACTTTAATAGGTTCAGCTACTTTTACTTCAATGGGAGGATGATATTTAAACCACTTCTCCTTAGGGATATCAACATGAGTAGCAAATGATTCACGGAAAGAAGCTACTATCTCAGAGTCAAGCCCATATTTAGTGCTAAATTCATGAAAAGCATTGGTATCCATAAAAGATTTAACACAATCAAACTTAGGTGTTATACCTGACTCCTTACCTTCGCCAAGTTCCCAATCTTCAAAGTTGTGTTTAATTCTTTCCAATAAATCCCATTTGAATTCAATAGTATTCATCATAAAAGAACCAGTACAAGAAGTATCGAGCATGGATCGATTATTGAGAAAAAGCCGAGCATAAATTTTTTGAATAATAATTTCTCTTGAGAGCTCATGATTGGGGCATGAATATAACATTCACTTAAGCCTCCCCAAGCTTGAGTGATACTTTCTCCTTCGCGAGGCCAAAGATTATATATATAATTACGATCACAATGAACCAGATGCATAGGATAAAACTTCTAATGAAATTCCAATTTCAATCGGTTGTAGTTCCATGATCCAATATCATCACATAGCCTAAACCATGTCAATTCCTTTCCCTTCAAAGATAAATGGAAGACCTTCTTCTTGATAACATCCTCGGGCATACCTGCAAGCTTAAATAATCCACAAACTTCATCCACAGATTAGGTGCATATCGGGATGTAATGTTCCATCTCCTGTAAAAGGATTAGCTAGCAGTTTCACTATCATACCCGAAGGAATTTCAAAGTAAACATTTTCAGTAGGTTGAGGAGCAACTCTTTTCTCTACTGGTCAGGGTGAAGATACCCCGAACAAGCCCCTCAAAGGATTATTTTCCATAGTAACAAGTGACAGTAAATTTCAGCACACTATATAAAATTTTCCTTACCAAATTCCACCTACCAAAGGCACTTCACTCCCCGGCAACGGCGCCAGAAAAGAGTCTTAATGACCAACAAGTATAGGGGATCTATCGTAGTCCTTTCGATAAGTAAGAGTGTCAAAACCAACGAGGAGCAGAAGGAAATGACAAGCGGTTTTTAGTAAGGTATTCTCTGCAAGCACTGAAATTATCAGTAACAAATAGTTTTGTGATAAGGTAATTCGTAACGGGTAACAAGTAACAAAAGTAAGCAAGGTGCACCAAGGTGGCCCAACCCTTTTTGTAGCAAAGGACAAGCCTGGACAAACTCTTATATAAAGGAAAGCGCTCCCGAGGACACATGGGAATTATCGTCAAGCTACTTTTCATCATGCTCATATGATTCGCGTTCGTTACTTTGATAATTTGATATGTGGGTAGACCGATACTTGGGTACTGCCCTTCCTTGGACAAGCATCCCACTTATGATTAACCCCTCTCGCAAGCATCCGCAACTATGAAATAAGAATTAAGGTAAACCTAACCATATCATGAAACATGTGGATCCAAATCAGCCCCTTACGAAGCAACGCACAAACTGGGGTTTAAGATTCTATCACTCTAGAAACCCATCATCTATTTATTACTTCCCAATGCCTTCCCCTATGCCCAAACAATGGTGAAGTGTCATGTAGTCAACGTTCACATAACACCACTAGAGGAAAGACAACATACATCTCATCAAAATATCGAACGAATACCAAATTCACATGACTACTTATAACAAGACTTCTCCCATGTCCTTAAGAAAAAATGTAACTACTCACAAATCATATTCATGTTCATAATCAAAGGGGTATTAATATGCATAAAGGATATGAACATATAATCTTCCACCGTATAAACCAACTAGCATCAACTACAAGGAGTAATCAACACTACTAGCAACCCACAAGTACCAATATGAGGTTTTGAGACAAAGATCGGATACAAGAGATGAACTAGGGTTTGAGAGGAGATGGTGCTGGTGAAGATGTTGATGGAGATTGACCCCCTCCCGATAAGAGGATCAATGGTGATGACGATGGTGATGATTTCCCCCTCTCGGAGGGATGTTTCCCCGGCAGAACAACTCTGTCGGAGCCCTAGATTGGTTCTGCCCAGGTTCCGCCTCGAGACGGTGGCGCTTCTCCTGAAAGCTTCCTCCTGATTTTCTCCAGGGCAAAAGACACCTTATACCAGAAGATGGGCATCGGGGGGCTTCCAGGTGGCCCACGAGGCAGGAGGCGCGCCCACGGGGGTAGGGCGCACCCTCCACCCTCGTGGACAAGGAGTAGCCCCCTCTGGTGCTTTCTTCGCCCAATATTTTTAATATATTCCAAAACTGACTTTCGTGAAGTTTCAGGACTTTTGGAGTTGTGCAGAATAGGTCTGTAATAATTGCTTATTTTCCAGCCCAAAATTCCAACTGCCGGCATTCTCCCTCTTCATGTGAACCTTGTAAAATAAGAGAGAAAAGGCATAAGTATTGTGACATAATGTGAAGTAATAGCCCATAATGCAATAAATATCGCTATAAAAGCATGATGCAAAATGGACGTATCATAAAACTACTTTCCCTGATCCATATCAGCCCTTTGTTTCGTAATGAAAAGAAAATGTTTTTTTAAGAGAGGCCATCATGGGTTACATCATCTGTTAGTTTACCAAGGAGAAAACTAGGGGGATCACCATCGCAAATAGTAGAAAGTTTATTATGAAAACTAAATTGAGCTAGTTCATGGACAACACTATTAGCCTCTCTAAAACATTGCATAAAATTGAAATTTGCTATATCCGTGGTCAAGTCCAAGATTTCCGCATATATTGTTGTTGCAACATCTCATTAATGATCATGTCTAGTGCAAAAATTGACTACCTCCAAAGAATTTGATTCCACTTCAATAGCATGAAATCCCTCAATGCCACAGCTTCTGATGCAACAACATTAGAAGCTATAGGGTAGTATATGCATGAGGCGGTAATGAAATTACCCCTGACTAGTTGAGTGCCCGTGCATTGCTACGAAACAATAAATTTATGTTGTTCACCATTATTGCTAGCCGCTAATTCTGGTTCAACCTTGTCAGTTGTCTCGCCACCATCGTTATAAATCCCTTGTTCCTCATCGTCGTCAACCAACGGAGGAGGGGTTTCCTGTCGCCCTAGCAACCGCTCCACTAAAAGCGCTCATCGCATAAAATGTCGCCTTATACTTTCTTGTCCTATACGATGTACCACTAAAACAAAATACATGTGCCTCATACTTGAATTTCAGCTGAACATGAACGAGTCAATATAAATTTATATCCTCATGCTCTTGATCAAAACTCATACAAGTTGAAGGATATTGGACCCCAAATAAATGCTCAAAGTTATCGAGGAACTATAAATTTAGGCAGAGATAATTATATACATGTGCAACGCTATGAAACATCACAAAAATATAACAAAAAATCTAATAGAGCATCTTACCTACATTCTCCCTCTTCAATCATGCATCATATTTCCTTCTTTCTTTCTCTATGTTTGCTCGGGTTTTTCATCTGAGGGTTCCTCTATGTTTGCTCATGGTCAGCTCCGCAATATCTGCTCCGGTGGATTTCAGGCTAATCTATATAAGCGGCATTTTCTCAGTCGTTGTTTATGACCTTTCCCATTAGTTGCGATCTGGATCTACAAGGTAACAACTTTTTGAAGGGGAACGTAGTAATTTCAAAAAAAAAATCCTACGCACACGCAAGATCATGGTGATGCATAGCAACGAGAGGGAAGAGTATCGTCCACGTACCCTCGTAGACCGTAAGCGGAAGCGTTATGAGAATGTAGTTGATGTAGTCGAACGTCTTCACGATCCAACCGATCCAAGTACCGAACGCACGACACCTCCGAGTTCAGCACACGTTCAGCTCGATGACGTCCCACGAACTCTGATCCAGCAGAGCTTCATGGGAGAGTTCCGTCAGCACGATGGCGTGATGACGGTGATGATGTTGCTACCAACGCAGGGCTTCGCCTAAGCACCGCTATGATATGATCGAGGTGGATTATGGTGGAGGGGGGCACCGCACACGGCTAAGGGATCAATGATCAACTTGTGTGTCTATGGGGTGCCCCCTGGCCATGTATATAAAGGAGTGTAGGAGGGGAGGGGCTGGCCCTCTCTATGGCGCGCCCTAGGGGAGTCCTACTCCCACCGGGAGTAGGATTCCCCCTTTCCTACCCTAGTAGAAAACAGGGCTTTCATTTGGGCCAGATAAGCCCATTAGTCCCGGTTCAGTCACGAACCGGGACTAATGTGAGCATTGGTCCTGGTTCATGCAGCTAAAGGCATTAGTCCCGGTTCAAATGAGCCCTTTAGTCCTGGTTTGAGACACGAACTGGGACTAAAGGGTGCGATGCCCTTTAGTCCCGGTTCATATCTCAAACCAGGACTAAAGGGTGTTCGTGTGTCAAACCGGGACTAAAGGTCCCATTTTCAAATTCTACACCCCCCCCGCCCCCGTGGATCGCCTTTTCAGTTTTGTAAAAAGCAAAATAAAATGATAAAAACTTCAAGAAATAAAATTCTTCGAGGTGTAGTTATATTACTACATCTACTAGTTAGGAAAATGAAAAAACATAAATTTGGACATATTTTGCAAAAAATGTCATGAAAAAGTAAAACGGCTATAACTTTTGCATACAATGTCGAAAAAACCGTATAATATATGAAAATGTTCAGCACGAAAATCCGCATCCGATTTTGACCGCCTACGACCTGTTTGCAAAATTTTAGAATCCTCAAATTCTAAAAGGAACAAAATTATGCTCAAATTTCATTTTCTTTGTTTGAATTTTGGTTAAATTAGGTCAAACTTTGGTCAAACTACTTATTCTAGAAGTATTAGTGTTACTAAATAATTATTCAAGAATATTAGTGTTACTAAATAATTATTACCATTTTTTTGAATTTTGGTCAAACTGTGGTCAAACTATGGTCAAACTAGTTATTCAAGAAATATTAGTGTTACTACATAATTATTCAGGAATACTAGTGTTACTAAATAATTATTTCAATTTTTTGAATTTTGGTGAAATCTGGTCAAACTATGGTCAAACTACTTATTTAAGAAATATTAGTGTTACTAAATAATTATTGTTTTTTAGAATAATAGTTTCAAACTCAAACAGTGAAACATGTGACTTCATGCTCAATCTAAACTCCTGTGGGTTAATAGGATCGACATCTTACTATTGTCAGGAAAATAACAAGTGCAGACTTGGAAACGAGGGGGAATAGAACCCGGAAGTTAAGCGTGCTCAGGCTGGAATAGTGAGAGGATGGTGACCGGCCGGGAAGTTAAATGATTTGGAATGATGAGGGGTGATTAGAGATTAGAGGTTAAATAGAGCAGTGATGAGGGGTGATTAGAGATTAAATTGAAAAATAATAAAGAAATTTGAAAATTGAATTTAAAAAAATCATTTTTTTCGTAAAAATACCTTTAGTACTGGTTGGTGTTACCAACCGGGACTAAAGGTGGAGCTCCAGACAGCGGCCACGTGGACGGCCTTTAGTCCCTGTTCGTGTAAGAACCGGGACTAAAGGGGAAGGCTTTAGTAACGACCCTTTAGTCCCGGTTCCAGAACCGGGACTAAAGGCCCTCTAGAACCGGGACAAATGGCCCTTTTTCTACTAGTGCTAGTAGAACTAGGAGCCCTTCCAAGTAGTAGGAGTAGGAGAGAAGGAAACGGAAAAGATAAGAGAAGGAAGGAGGGGGTGCCGCCCCTCCCTCTAGTCCAATTTGGACTAAGCCTTGGGGGGGGGGCGCAGCCTCCTTTCTCTCTTTCCCCTAAAGCCCAATAAGGCCCATATACTCCCCGGCGAATTCTCGTAACTCTCTCGCACTCCGAAAAATACCTGAATCACTCGGAACCTTTCCGATGTCCGAATATAGTCGTCCAATATATCGACCTTTACGTCTCGATCATTTCGAGACTCCTCGCAATGTCCCCGATCTCATCTGGGACTCCGAAGTACCTTCGGTATATCAAAACACATAAACTCGTATTACCGATCGTCACCGAACGTTAAGCGTGCGGACCCTACGGGTTTGAGAACTATGTAGACATGACCGAGACACGTCTCCGGTCAATAACCAATAGCGGAACCTGGATGCTCATATTGGCTCCTACATATTCTACGAAGATCTTTATCGGTCAAACTGCATAACAACATACGTTGTTCCCTTTGTCATCGGTATGTTACTTGCCCGAGATTCGATCATCGGTATCTCAATACCTAGTTCAATCTCATTACCGGCAAGTATGTTTACTCGTTCCGTAATACATCATCCTGCAACTAACTCACTAGTTACAATGCTTGCAAGGCTTATAGTGATGTGCATTACCGAGTGGGCCCAGAGATACCTCTCCGACAAACAGAGTGACAAATCCTAATCTCGAAATACCCCAACTCAACAAGTACCTTCGGAGACACCTGTAGAGCACCTTTATAATCACCCAGTTACGTTGTGACGTTTGGTAGCACGCAAAGTGTTCCTCCGGTAAACGGGAGTTGCATAATCTCATAGTCATAGGAACATGTATAAGTCATGAAGAAAGCAATAGCAACATACTAAATGATCAAGTGCTAAGCTAACGGAATGGGTCAAGTCAATCACATCATTCTCCTAATGATGTGATCCCGTTAATCAAATGACAACTCATGCCTATGGCTAGGAAACATAACCATCTTTGATCAACGAGCTAGTCAAGTAGAGGCATACTAGTGACACTCTGTTTGTCTATGTATTCACACATGTACTAAGTTTCCGGTTAATACAATTCGAGCATGAATAATAAACATTTATCATGATATAACGTAATAAATAATAACTTTATTATCGCCTCGAGGGCATATTTCCTTCATTCTCCCACTTGCATTAGAGTCAATAATCTAGTTCACGTCTTTGTGTGATTAGTTCACATCTCCATGTGACTAATACCCAAAGGGTTTACTAAAGTCAATAATCTAGTTCACATCGCTATGTGATTAACACCCAAAGAGTGATCATGTTTTGCTTGTGAGAGAAGTTTAGTCTACGGGTCTGCAACATTCAGATCCGTATGTATTTTGCAAATTTCTATGTCAACAATACTCTGCACGGAGCTACTCTAGCTAATTGCTCCCACTTTCAATATGTATCTAGATCGAGACTTAGAGTCATCCAGATTGGTGTCAAAGCTTGCATGGACGTAACTCTTTACGACGAACCTTTTGTCACCTCCATAATCGAGAAACATATCCTTATTTCGCTAAGGATAAGTTTGACCGCTATCCGGTGACCTACTATTGTACTCCCTTGCCAAACTCAGTGTAGGGTATACAATAGATCTGGTACACAGCATGGCATACTTTATAGAACCTATGGCCGCGGCATAGGGAATGACTTTCATTCTCTTTCTATCTTCTGTTGTGGTCGGGCTTTGAGTCTTACACAATTTCACACCTTGTAACACAGGCAAGAACTCTTTCTTTGACTGTTCCATTTTGAACTACTTCAAAAACTTGTCAAGGTATATGCTCATTGAAAAACTTATCAAGCGTATTTGATCTATCTCTATAGATCTTGATGCTCAATATGTAAGCAGCTTCATCGAGGGTCTTTCTTTGAAAAGCTCTTTTCAAACACTCCTTTATGCTTTCCAGGAAATTCCACATTATTTCCGATCAACAATATGTCACTTATCAGAAATGCAGTAGTGCTCCCACTCACTTTCTTGTAAATACAGGTTCACTGCAAGTCTGTATAAAACCATATGCTTTGATCACTTTATCAAAGCATATATTCCAACTCTGAGATGCTTGCACCAGTCTATAGAAGGATCGCGGGAGCTTGCTCACTTTGTTAGCACCTTTAGGATCGACAAAACCTTCAGGTTGCATCATATACAACTCTTCTTTTAAGAAATCCATTAAGGAATACAGTTTCGACATCCATTTGCCAGATTTCATAAAATGCGGCAACTTCTAAAATGATCCGGATAGACTTTTAAGCATCGCTACGACTTAGAAAATCTCATTGTAGTCAACACCTTGAACTTGTCGAAAACATTTTGCGACAATCCGAGCTTTGTAGATAGTAACACTACTATCAGCGCCCGTCTTCCTCTTGAAGATCCATTTATTCTTAATGACTCACTGGTCACCGGGAAAGTCAATCAAAGTCCATACTTTGTACCCATACATGGATCCCGTCTCAGATTTCATGGCCTCAAGCCATTTTGCGGAATCTGGGCTCATCATCGCTTCCTCATAGTTCGTAGGTTCATCATGGTCTAGTAACATGATTTCTAGAACAGGATTACTGTACCACTCTAGTGCGAATCTCACTTTGGTTGACCTACGAGGCTCGGTAGTAACTTGATCTGAAGTTACATGATCATCATCATTAGCTTCCTTACTAATTGGTGTAGGAGTCACATGAACAGATTTCTGTGATGAACTACTTTCCAATAAGGGAGCAGGTACAGTTACCTCATCAAGCTCTACTTTCCTCCCATTCACTTCTTTTGAGAGAAACTTCTTCTCTAGAAAGGATCCACTCTTAGCAACAAAGATATTGCCTTTCAGATCTGTGATAGAAGGTGTACCCAACAACTTCTTTTGGGTATCCTATGAAGACACACTTCTCCGATTTAGGTTTGTGCTTATCAGGCTGAAACTTTTTCACATAAGCATCACAACCCCAAACTTTAAGAAACGACAGCTTAGGTTTCTAGCCAAACCATAGTTCATATGGTTGATACGTCTTCGTCGTATCTACTTTTCCAAACACTTTTGCCCTTGTTTTGGACTCTAACTTGCATGATTTGAATGGAACTAACCCGTACTGACATTGTTTTCAGTAGAATTACCATGGTGTTATTTATGTGCAGAAACATAAGTTCTCGGAATGACCTGAAACTTCACGGAACATCTTTTTTGGAAATAATAAAAAATCCTTGCAAAAGATGAAGAAGAGGGGTCCCACACCCTAGCCACGAGGGTGGGGGCGCGCCTGCCCCCCTAGGGCGTGCCCCCCTACCTCGTGGGCCCCCTGGAGCTCCTCCGACCTCAACTCCAACTCTATATATTTGGTTTCGAAGAGAAAAAATAAGAGAGAAGGATTCATCGCGTTTTACGATATGGAGCCGCCGCCAAGCCCTAAACCTCTCAGGAGGGCTGATCTGGAGTCCGTTCGGGGCTCCGGAGAGGGGAATCCGTCGCCATCGTCATCATCAACCCATCCTCCATCACCAATTTCATGATGCTCACCGCCGTGCGTGAGTAATTCCATCGTAGGCTTGCTGGACGGTGATGGGTTAGATGAGATTTATCATGTAATCGAGTTAGTTTTGTTAGGGTTTGATCCCTAGTATCCACTAAGTTCTGAGATTGATGTTGCTATGACTTTGCTATGCTTAATGCTTGTCACTAGGGCCCGAGTGCCATGATTTCATATCTGAACCTATTATGTTTTCATCAATATATGAGAGTTCTTGATCCTATCTTGCAAGTCTATAGTCACCTATTATGTGTTATGATCCGTTAACCCCGAAGTGACAATAATCGAGATACTTACCGGTGATGACCGTAGTTTGAGGAGTTCATGTATTCACTATGTGTTAATGCTTTAGTCCGATACTCTATTAAAAGGAGGCCTTAATATCCCTTAGTTTCCGTTAGGACCCCGCAGCCACGGGAGGGTAGGACAAAAGATGTCATGCAAGTTCTTTTCCATAAGCACGTATGACTATATTCAGAATACATGCCTACATTACATTGATGAATTAGAGCTAGTTCTGTGTCACCCTAAGTTATGACTGTTACATGATGAACCGCATCCGGCATAATTCTCTATCACCGATCCATTGCCTACGAGCTTTCCATATATTATTCTTCGCTTATTTACTTTCCCGTTGCTATTGTTACAATCACTACAAAATACCAAAAACATTACTTTTGCTATCATTACCTTTTGCTACCGTTACCACTACTATCATATTACTTTGCTACTAAATACTTTGCTGCAGATATTAAGTTTCCAGGTGTGGTTGAATTCACAACTCAGCTGCTAATACTTGAGAATATTCTTTGGCTCCCCTTGTGTCGAATCAATAAATTTGGGTTGAATACTCTACCCTCGAAAACTGTTACGATCCCCTATACTTGTGGGTTATCAAGACTATTTTCTGGCGCCGTTGCCGGGGAGCATAGCTCTATTATTTGAGTCACTTGGGATTTATATCTGCTTATCATTATGAAGAACTTGAGAGATCCAAAAACCAAGATTTATCCCTCAACTATGAGGGGAGGTAAGGAACTGCCATCTAGCTCTGCACTTGATTCACCTTCTGTTTTGAGTAAGCTTGCGACACCTAAACCTGCTTCTGCTATTCGTTCTGATATGTCGCATGTTATTGATGATTCCACTTCTGTTATGCATGATACTTATGATGAAACTACTTCTACACTTGATACTACTGTGCCACTTGGTGAATTTCTTGATGAACAACTTGCTAGGGTTAGAGAGAATGAAATTATTGAAACTAATTATATTGAAGATAGTGATGATGAAGACTCTCCTCCTAATACTTATGAATTGCCTGTTGTTCCCGAGGGTTATATTCTGGATGAAGAATCTACTAGAGCTATTCTTGCTTGTAATAATAGAAGTGATCTTAAGAAATTATTAGCTAAATGGAAGTGACAATCTCTTAATGCTAGAATGAAACCTCACCCTACTTTTGCTACTTCACCTATCTGTGTTATTGATAAGGATTATGAATTCTCTGTTGATCCTGATATAATTACTTTGGTTGAATCTGATCCTTTTCATGGCTATGAATCTGAAACTGTTGTGGCACATCTTACTAAATTAAATGATATAGCCACCCTGCTCACTAATGATGAGAGAACTTGCTACTTTTATATCCTTAAAATATTTCCGTTCTCATTAAAGGGTGATGCTAAGATATGGTTTAATTCTCTTGATCCTGGTTGTGTGCGTAGTCCCCAGGATATGATTTATTACTTCTCTGCTAAATATTTCCCTGCTCATAAGAAACAAGCTGCTTTGAGGGATATATATAATTTTGTGCAAATTGAAGAAGAGAGTCTCCCGCAAGCTTGGGGGAAGCTTCTCTAATTACTTAATGCTTTGCCTGATCATCCTCTTAAGAAAAATGAAATACTTGATATCTTTTATAATGGACTAACCGATGCTTCTAGAGATTACTTGGATAGTTGTGCTGGTTCTGTTTTCAGGGAAAGAACACCGGATGAAGCTGAAATTCAATTGAATAATATGTTGACAAATGAAAATAATTGGACACTTCCTGAGCCTATTCCGAGACCAACTCCGAAGAAGAGAGGTGTTCTATTTCTCAGTCCCGAAGATATGCAAGAGGCAAAGAAATCTATGAAAGAAAAAGGTATTAAAGCTGAAGATGTTAAGAATTTACCTCCTATTGAAGAAATACACGGTCTTAATTTACCGCCTATTGAAGAAACATATGATCTTAATCCATTACCTATTGAAGAAATTCATGGTCTTGATAACCCGACACAGGTAGTAAAGGTAAATTCTCTCTATAGATATGACAAAGCTGAAATCCCATTTACCAAGTTTGCTAGTCCATGCTTATATGAGTTTGATAAATTTATGGTTAAGCAAGAAGATTTTAATGCTGACTTTGGTAGACAATTGAAATACAATTCAAATATGCTTGAACACTTGGGTGATTGTATGGCTAATGTTAAAGGTGAACTTAAGCTTATTAGTAAACATGCTTCTATGGTTACCACTCAAGTAGAACAAGTACTTAAAGCTCAAAATGATTTGCTCAATGAATTGAATAGTAAGAAAAATGATAATGTTGTTAGAGTTATGACAAGAGGTGGTAGAATGACTCGGGAACCTTTGTATCCTGAAGGCCACCCTAAGAGAATTGAGCAAGATTCTCAGAGAAATAATATAGATGCACCTAGTCCTTCTAAAAAGAAGAAAAAGAAAAATGATAGGACTTTGCATGCTTCTAGTGAACCTGTTATTGATACACCTGAGAAACCAAATGATATTTCTATTTCTGATGCTGAAACACAATCTAGTAATGAGCCTGAAACTAGTGATAATGTTAATAATAATGTTCATGATGATGCTCAACCTAGTAATGATAATGATGTAGAAATTGAACCTGCTGTTGATCTTGATAACCCACAATCAAAGAATCAACGTTATGATAAGAAAGACTTTGTTGCTAGCAAACACGGAAAGGAAAGAGAGCCTTGGGTTCAGAAACCCATGCCTTTTCCTCCCAAACCATCCAAGAAAAAGGATGATGAGGATTTTGAGCGCTTGGCTGAAATGATTAGACCTATCTTTTTGCGCATGCGATTAACTGATATGCTCAAAATGAATCCTTATGCTAAGTATATGAAAGATATTGTTACAAATAAAAGAAAGGTACCGGAAGCTAAAATTTCCACCATGCTTGCTAATTATACTTTTAAGGGTGGAATACTAAAGAAACTTGGAGATCCAGGAGTACCCACTATACCATGCTCCATTAAAAGAAACTATGTTAAAACTGCTTTATGTGATCATGGAGACGGTGTTAGTGTTATACCTCTCTCTTTATATCATAGATTGATTTGAATAAGTTGACACCTACTGAAATATCTTTGCAAATGGCTGATAAATCAATTGCTATACCCGTCGGTATTTGTGAGGATGTGCTTGTTGTGGTTGCAAACGTTACTATTTTAACGGACTTTGTTATTCTTGATATTCCCGGGGACGATAGTATGTCTATTATTCTTGGAAGACCCTTTTTGAATACTGCAGGGGCTGTTATTGATTGCACCAAAGGCAATGCCACTTTTCATGTTAATGGTAATGAGCATACGGTACACTTTCCGAGGAAACAACCTCAAGTCCACAGTATCAATTCTATTGGAAAAATTCCATCGACTATTTTTGGAGGTTTTGAATTTCCTCTTCCTACTGTCAAGAAGAAATATGATATTCTTATTATTGGGGATGTGAATATCCCCGTTGAGGTAACATAGTGTTATTCGAAATTTCTCCGGTTCCATGTTATTCAGAAAGAGTTCGTTAACAAGACTTGATCAACCTTGTTAGTGGATTCCTTTTGATGAGCATGAGATGGATGAAACTAGAAGGCACAACCTTCTGTACCCTACTTTTACTTTCTGTTATTTATTTTAAATAAAATAAAAATAGTATTTTCTGTCTGTTATCTGAATTATCCGTGCAATATAAAAATACCCCAAAAATTAAAGTTCTCCAAATGCCCTGAAATTTAAATATGATTTTTTCTGGAATATTTGAGAATATTTGGCACTGAGAACACAGCAGGAGGAGCTGGCACCTGGCCACGAGGGTCAGGGGCGTGCCCTACGCCCCTTGTCTCGTGGGCCCACGGTGGCCCTCCTCCACTTATTCCTGCACTCACACAGTACATCTTCCTCCCACAAACACGAATATCCAGCTCAAACCCGAGTCCAAGCTCATTTTGCTGCCATTTTCGATCTCCTTGCTCAAAGCACCTCTCACAAAACTGCTTGGGGAGATTGTTCCTTGGTATGTTACTCCTCCATTGGTCAAATTAGTTTTTGTTCTAGTGCTTTATTCATTGCAAATTTGTGCTGCCTAAGTGACCATGTTCTTGAGATTGCATGTCAAATTTATATGGTTCCAAGTAGTTTTGATGCATGATATAGGCTCTAGGCACTTGTATGAGTAGTTGCTACCAATATTATTGAGTTTGGCTTACTTTTATTTTGAAGTTACTAAAAATTTTCAGAAATTTTTCAGAGAAAGAAATATGCTTAGGAAAATGTACCAAGGTGGTTCTTCAAGAAAGCAAGGGCCCAGGCTTGCAATGCGTGATGCTGATGAAGAGCCACCAAGAGACGCTCCAGTGCGTCCTTGTGAATGGCCTTCTGAAAACTTTATGGATCGAGCGGGAATTAAGGAGGAATTTAATGCATATTTGCGTAATGCCGATCTTGTGAGCTTCGAGGAAGAAAAGTGCCGCCAGTACCACTATCTCACCAGTACCTTTGTGAGGAGGTTTGAATTTTCATCTTCACGTAATTCTCCAACTGTCCTGTTTGATCTCTATGAAAAATCTTATACTATGGACTTAGAGGATTTTACCACTGCTTGCAAACTTCCACAATGGGGTAGTGCTAGTGAACCCCGCAAATCTGAATTTAGAAATTTTCTTACTAGCATAACTGTGGGGGAATCTAGAGATATAAAACAAGCTACCATAGGGAGCATTCACTTTCCTGCTATACATTATTTTGCTCTCTTCATAGGTAGGTGCACAAATGGTAAAGATGAAGCATGTCACATGTGTGTCCCTGACCTTAGTATTCTTAGGAGTGTTGTGTTAGGAGATAAATCTTATAATTTTGGAGCCATTATTGCACGTAAGTTGCATAATAATAGATTTAATGGAGATTTCTTTGGTGGAATTTATGCAACCCGCTTAGCTGATTTTCTCGGTGTAACCATACGTGAGGATGATATTGAATTGCCTCCTGCTTACCTAGATTTTAATGCTATGGTTCACCACCAGTTTGTTGAGAGGAGTGAATCACCTCTCCAGTATCGACTAATATTTGATAGACGGCGTGTTGTCCGTATTACTCTCCCTGCTCCTGCCTTCTTTGATTATCAAGCAAAAGGAAGATATGTTATTACCAGAGAGGAGGCAGGTGAGTACGAGAGGAGGGCGGGGGCCGCTCGTCGCCATGCCGCAGCTCAGGAGGCGATAGCCGCTGCATCTCAGTACGACCCCAACTTTTACTATGGATATCCGCCAGGCCAGCCGTGGCCATAGACTAACTTAGGCCAAAAGCCTAAGCTTGGGGGAGTACATATTTCTCACCGACATTACATTCATGTTCACACACTTATTGCTAGATGTCGGTGCTCATACTTTTTCATTGTCCATGATAGTTTATTTCCTTTTTATGCTTTCTTCTTGTGTGCTTGATAAACCTTAAGAAAAACAAAAAAATTAGTTGTAGCTTTTAGCTAGTTTTAATTTCCCTACTTGTAGTAGTAATTAAAAGAAAACCCAAAAATATTTCCTATTCTTCTTTTGCTTGTTGGGAGCTTTCCCATGTAAATAGTTTTATTTCTTTTCTTTAGGGGTCGATAGGAGAAGACCATGATTAAATTGTTGAAGTGGCTCTTATATGCATTATTGTTGATCTGACAAAAGAGCCCATATTGCCTTGTCTTCTCATGTTTATTGAATGTTTGCAGATTCCAGCTTAGTCCAATGCACGTGCACTATTATTATTATTCACATCATTCGGTCGTGCAAGTGAAAGGCAATTATGACGATATATGATGGACTGACTGAGATGAGAAAAGCTGGTATGAACTCAACCGCTTTTATTTTTGTAAATATGATTAGTTCATCATTCCTGATTCAGCCTATTATGAATAAACATGTTTGCAATGACAACTAGAGATCATAGTTTCTTGTGCCATGCTTTATTAGGTAGGAGCTTATAATGGTTTACCTTGCGTTCCAACATGCTATTAAAATGGTTATGATGTGGTATGATAGGGTGGTATCCTCCTCTGAATGATTTAAGTGACTTGACTTGGCGCATGTTCACGCATGTAGTTGAAACAAAATCAACATAGCCTTCACGATATTTATGTTCATGGTGGATTATATCCTACTCATGCTTGCATTCGGTGTTGATTAATTTTAATGCATGTTCATGACTTTTGTCGTTCTCTAGCTGGTCGCTTCCCAGTCTTTTGCTAGCCTTCACCTCTACTAAGCGGGAATACTGCTTGTGCATCCAACTCCATAAACCTCAAAGTTATTTCATATGAGTCCACCATACCTACCTATATACGGTACCTAGCTGCCGTTCCAAGTAAATTTGTATGTGCCAAACTCTAAACCTTCAAATAAATATCATGTTTTGTATGCTCGAATAGCTCATGCATGAACTAGGGCTGTCCGTATCTTCCATGTTAGGCGGGTTATTCTCAAGAGGAGTGGACTCCGCTCCTCACTCACAAGAAAATGGCTGGTCACCGGGATGCCCAGTCCCATGCTTTATGCAAACTAAATCAAAATAATTGCAAATAAAACTCCCCCTAGGACTCTTGTTAGTTGGAGGCACTCGTTTTTTCGAGCGAGCCATGGATTGATGCTTGTTGGTGGAGGGGGAGTATAAACTTTACCATTCTATTTGGGAACTGCCTACAATATGTGTAGCATGGAAGATATCGCCATCTCTTGGTTGTTATGTTGACAATGAAAGTATACCGCTCAAAATATTATTCATCTCTATTTTAAAACCAAGGTCTGGCACCTCTACAAATCCCTGCTTCCCTCTGCGAAGGGCCTATCTATTTACTTTTATGCTGAGTCATCATCCTCTTATTAAAAAGCACCAGTTGGAGAGCACCGCTGTCATTTGCATTCATTACTGTTAGTTTAGATTGAGTATGACTTGACTGGATCTCTTTTACCATGAATTATAATGTCTAGTCAATCCTTGATCTTTAAAGGTGCTCTGCATTTATGTTTTGCGGTCTCAGAAAGGGCTAGCGAGATACCATCCTGTTATATCATATTATGATTGTTTTGAGAAAGTGTTATCATCCGAGATTAATTATTATTGCTCGCTAGTTGATTATGCCATTGATATGAGTAAACATGAGACCTATGCGTTATTGTGAATATAGTTAGATCATAATATTTTCTGAAAACTTGAATGTTGGCTTCACATATTTATAACAACAAGAGCAAACAGAGTTTGTAAAAGTTTTTCTTTATCACTTTCAGTTTGTCAACTGAATTGCTTGAGGACAAGCAAAGGTTTAAGCTTGGGGGAGTTGATACGTCTCCGTCGTATCTACTTTTCCAAACACTTTTGCCCTTGTTTTGGACTCTAACTTGCATGATTTGAATGGAACTAACCCGGACTGACGCTGTTTTCAGCAGAATTACTATGGTGTTATTTATGTGCAGAAACAAAAGTTCTCGGAATGACCTAAAACTTCACGGAACATCTTTTCGGAAATAATAAAAAATCCTTGCAAAAGATGAAGACCAGGGGGCCCACACCCTAGCCACGAGGGTGGGGGCGCGCCTGCCCCCCTAGGGCGCGCCCCCCTACCTCGTGGTCCCCCTGGAGCTCCTCCGACCTCAACTCCAACTCTATATATTTGGTTTTGGAGAGAAAAAAATAAGAGAGAAGGATTCATCGCGTTTTACGATACGGAGCCGCCGCCAAGCCCTAAAACCTCTCGGGAGGGCTGATCTGGAGCCTGTTCGGGGCTCCGGAGAGGGGAATCCATCGCCATCGTCATCATCAACCTTCCTCCGTCACCAATTTCATGATACTCACCGCCGTGCGTGAGTAATTCCATCGTAGGCTTGCTGGACGGTGATGGGTTGGATGAGATTTATCATGTAATCGAGTTAGTTTTGTTAGGGTTTGATCCCTAGTATCCACTATGTTCTGATATGGATGTTGCTATGACTTTGCTATGCTTAATGCTTGTCACTAGGGCCCGAGTGCCATGATTTCAGATCTGAACCTATTATGCTTTCATCAATATATGAGAGTTCTTGATCCTATCTTGCAAGTCTATAGTCACCTATTATGTGTTATGATCCGTTAACTCCAAAGTGACAATAATCGGGATACTTACCGGTGATGACCGCAGTTTGAGGAGTTCATGTATTCACTATGTGTTAATGCTTTGGTCTAGTACTCTATTAAAAGGAGGCCTTAATATCACTTAGTTTCCGTTAGGACCCCGTCACCACGGGAGGGTAGGTGTGACGCCTGGATAATCAAGCTACAGTAAACCTCTGCTAATGGTGCCACGTCACCTCGGTTATTGTTGATAAACCCGCGTTGATTCGAAACCGTTCCAAATTCAAATTCAAAAATCAAGTCAAACGATAAAGGTTTTCAAATATTAAAACTAAAATGTTCGGGATGTGCCAAATAATGCATAGGTAATTATGGTGTAGAAACCACACTTTTTATAAAAGGTTTGAATGCTCTAAAATGATTTAAGCGGTAACTAAAACATTACTTAAATGCCTTTGGTATTTTATAAAATACTAAACTATTTTAATTTGGGTTAAAACCTTGTGTGGTAGAGGGTTATTTTGAAACGTTATTTTAGGAACTATTATCATATTATACTAACTAAAAATAATAAGGAACTAAAACTAAAACAAAAAAGAAATAGAAAAGAATGGCAAAATAAAACGAAATAAAAAGAAAACCCCCCAGGCCAACTGGGCCTCGGCCCAGCCAGTGGCCTGCCAGGCCGGCCCAACTGGCCCAACCGGCCACACCTTATCCCCTCACCCCCGCAAACCCTAACCCCCACGACCCCCCACTCCTCCCACTCTTCCTCCCGATTGGATCGGGGGCTCGAACCGCCCCGACCCCGTCGCCTCGACACCGTGCCGGCGCCCGCCCGAAGCCGTCCGTCG
>NC_041392.1:28936867-28960556 GCF_002162155.2 Triticum dicoccoides | reverse complement strand
ACGCCCCGCTGCCGAGTCCCCTACACCGCCGGTGAGGCCTCGGCCTCTCCCCTCTTTCCTCTCCCTGTGTCGGACGTCGTCGTGCCCACCGTCCCGTGCACGCGCTCACGTGGCCGCGCCCACTTGCTCCGGCCCACCCCTGCTTCCCTCGCTCTGCTCCACCTCCGTCCGCGGCCAAGCCCGCACCCGCAGCTCCGCTTGGCCCCACTTGGCCTGCCTCCCCTGCGTCTCACCTCGCGTCGTCCGCCCGCCGCGCACGCCCCCCTGCCCAGACCATGTGCCGCCTCGGCTCCGCGCTGCTGCTGCCCTTCCCCCTGCTCATGCTGCTCTGCCGCCACCCCGCACCAGCTACGCGCTCGCCGCGCACCACGCGCTGCCCGACCACCGCACTCCGCAGCCCCTCTCGCGCCCGGCTGTGCCACTGCGCGTGCACACACCCGCAGCCGCACGCCGCCGCGCCTCCCCCCCTGCATGCTCTCTGCCGCCTTGTTGCTTTCCGCGCGACACCGCGCCAGGTGTTGCTCGCGCCCCTGGTGGCGTTGTTCTCCTACTACTACTACTATCACCCACGCGCTTGCGTCCATCGCCCACACCCGCGAGGCCCCAGGGGCCTATGACAAACGGGCCCCGCCCCAAAATGAATATATATAAAATAATAATAATAATAATAAATAAATAAATAGTAATTAAAATAAATAATTAACTTAATTAACTTAATTAATTCTAATTAAATTAACTAATTATGATTAATTAACCTAATGACTAATTAACCTAATTAACTACTGTTAATTAACTAAACAGTCTATGACGGGTGGGACCCACCTGTCAGGTTGACCAGGTCAACTGTTGACGTCATGCTGACATCAGCAAACACTATTATGGATAATGTTAAATTAAAATAATTAAATAAATCCTAAAAATGATTTAAATCTTTTAAAAATTATTATAAAATAAACCGTAGCTCGGATGGAAAAACTTTGTACATGAAAGTTGCTTAGAACAACGAGACAAATCCGGATACGCAACCCGTTCGTCCGCCACGCATCCCTAGAATAGCGAACATGCAACTTTCCCCCTCCGGTTCGTCTGTCCGAAAATGCTAAACACCAGGGATATTTTCCCGGATGTTTCCCCCCTTCACCGGTACCACCTCATACCGCGTTAGGGCACACCTAGCATCACGCTTTGTCATGTCATGCATCGTCATGCATCTGTTTGCTTAATATTTATTGTTTCTTCCCCCTCTTCTCTCGCTAGACACCGAGACCGACGCCGCTGCTACCCAGTACGACTACGGTGTTGACAACCCCTCTCTCTTGCCAGAGCAACCAGGCAAGCCCCCCCCCCTTGATCACCAGATATCGCCTACTCTTTTCTCTATTGCTTGCATTAGAGTAGTGTAGCATGTTACCGCTTTCCGTTAATCCTACTCTGATGCATAGCCTATTATTGTTGCTACAACTATTGATACCTTACGCGCAATCCTAAATGCTTAGTATAGGATGCTAGATTATCATAAGTGGCCCTACATTCTTGTCAGTCTGCCATGCTATACTATCGGGTCGTGATCACGTCGGGTGTTGATCACGGGTAAATACATACATATATACATTCTATACAGGTGGTGACTAAAGTCGGGTCGGCTCGTTGAGTACCCACAAGTGATTCTGGTGGGGGCTGAAGGGGCAGGTGGCTCCATCCAGGTAGCGGTGGGCCTGAGTTCCCGACGGCCTCCGACTGTTACTTTGAGGCGGAGCGACAGGGCAGGTTGAGACCACCTAGGAGAGAGGTGGGCCCGGCCCTGGTCGGCGTTCGCGGTTATTCTAAATAACACGTTTAACGAGATCTTGGTATTTGATCTGAGTCTGGCCACTTGCCTATACACACTAACCAACTACGCGGGAATAGTTATGGGCACTCGACGTTGTCGTATCAGTCGAAACCTTCGTGACGTCAGCGACTGAGCGGCGCACGCTGGGTTGGACCACGTAACGCAACTTCCTTTGTAATGGAGGTTGCTAGGTTTGCTCTTGTAACGCCCTCGATGCGGCTATAGCTCCCACGTGTCAAGGCACGACTTAGAGACATAACCGCATTGAAAGCAATGTCGCAAGTTAGGCAATCATCACAACATCCCATGTAATATAGATAATAAAAGGGGAGATACATAGTTGGCTTACACTCGCCACGTCACACAAAGTACATAAATAGCATTACAACACTCAAACACTCATGGCCCGACTACGGCGCCAAAATAAAAGATAAACCCAACATGCGACACGGTCCCGATCACCCCAACTGGGCACCACTACGGATCATCAGGGAAAGACACGTAGTATCGGCGTGAGTCCTCGTCGAACTCCCACTTGAGCTCAAGCGCGTCATCTGGAGCAGAATCATCAGGCCCTGCATCTGGTTTGGAAGTAATCTGTGAGCCACAGGGACTCAGCAATCTCGCACCCTCGCGATCAAGACTATTTAAGCTTATAGGTAAGGCAAGGTAAATATGTGGAGCTGCAGCAAGCGACTAGCATATATGGTAGCTATCCTGTTCGCAAAAGAGAGCGAGAAGAGGAGGCAAAGCGCGAGCGAACAACTAAAGGGGCATCCTGTGGCAAGCATTACTCCAACACCGTGTTCACTTCCCGGACTCCGCCGAGAAGAGACCATCACGGTAACTCACGCCGTTGATTCATTTTAAATAAGTTAAGGTTCAAGTTATCTACAACCGGACATTAACAAATTCCCATCTGCCCATAACCGCGGACACGGCTTTCGAAAGTTCAAATCCCTGCAGGGGAGTCCCAACTTAGCCCATGACAAGCTCTCACGGTCAACGAAGGAATAGACCTTCTCCCGAGACATTCCGATCAAACTCGGTATCCCGGTTCTACAAGACACTTCGACAAGTTAAAACAAATCCAGCAACACCGCCCGAATGTGCCGACAAATCCCGATAGGAGCTGCACATATCTCGTTCTCAGGGCACACTCAGATAGGTCAAGCTACGAGTAAAACCAGCCCTCGAGTTTCCCCGAGGTGGCCCCGCAGGCTGCCTGGTTCGGACCAACACTCAGAGGAGCACTGGCCCAGGGGGGTTTAAATAAGATGACCCTCGGGCTCCGGAAACCCAAGGGAAAAAGAGGCTAGGTGGCAAATGGTAAAACCAAGGTTGGGCATTGCTGGAAAAGCTTTAATCAAGGTGAACTATCAAGGGGTTTCCATTATCACCCAACTGCGGGAGGAACGCAAAAATCCGGGAGCATAACACCGATATGACGGAAACTAGGGCGGCAAGAGTGGAACAAAACACTAGGCGAGAGGCCGAGCCTTCCACCCTTTACCAAGTATATAGATGCATTAAGATAACATGGCAATATAATGATATCCCAACAAGTAAAATAATGTTCCAACAAGGAACGGTCTCCAATCTTCACCTACAACTAGCAACGCTATAAGAGGGCTGAGCAAAGCGGTAACATAGCCAATCAACGGTTTGCTAGGACATGGTGGGTTAGAGGTTTGACATGGCAATTTGGGAGGCATGATAAGCAAGTGGTAGGCATCGTAGCATAGGCATAGCAAAAGAGCGAGCATCTAGCAAAGCAAAGATAGTAGTGATTTCGAGGGTATGATCATCTTGCCTGCAAAGTTGTCAGAGTTGACTGGATCCTCGAAAGCAAACTCAACGGGCTCCTCGTTAGCGAACTCGTCTCCCGGCTCTACCCAAACAAGACAAACAAGCAACAAGGACACAATCAACCACGTGCAAGGCTCAAACAATATGATGCAAACATGGTATGCTATGCGGGATGCAATATGCGATGCATATGCAAGATTTGACAAGTAATGCATGAACCTGGCCTCAACTTGGAAATCCAAGTGTGCCACTGGAAATATGAGATGAAATCTCTTGAAAACGATATAAAGAACGCCAGAATCGGAGTTACGGTTTGGAAATGGCAAGCAATTCAAATATGACCACGTTCTGCGATTTACAGCAAGTAGCCATCTAAATGCAAAACATGCTACAGCACCCAAACATGGCATCAAAATACATGGCAGGGATCCACTCAAGATGCTTAACAAAAGACTAGCACTGAGCTACGGCCAAATCATCCATTAATAGATTCAAACAAGCATGGCAAAAATGCATTTGGTACACAGATTTCAGACTTAGTGAAATTAACACTTGTCTGGAATTTCAGATCAGATAGCACACTTTGGAGCATGAAAACAATATGCTACAGGACCTGAACATGGCAAAGTAAAGCATGGCATGGAGCTACTCAAAGAGCTTAACAAAAGTCCCTTAGTGACCTTGAGCCAAAAGGGATCATAAAATACATTTGCAAGCATGTGAACATGGCAAAAACATAATCAGTTCTCAGACTTTGTGAAAACTGGAGCATGCTGAAACAGATATCAAGTAGGCATGTTTACGAGCTTGATGCACTCACTACAGAGCAAGTCATGACAATCTAAGCATACACCCATCAATAATACACAAAATACAAGCTAGACATGGCAAGATCAATAGCATAGCATGCACGGATCAACTACAACATCCTCGGCAAAATTGCTAACAAGTAGACAATCTGCCTAGATTTACCAAATTACAAAAGTAGAGCTCGATTGACTCAAGCTAGGGTGCTCCAAAATTGCAAACAAAGACATGGATGGATAGAGCACTACAAGATTAACAAAACGTCCTTACTGATCATCCTCAAAAGAGGCACGGATCACTAGGAAACAACATGAACATATGTCAATATGAGATAAACAGCTCAAGGGCTTAGTGGAAATGGTAAGTCCCTGAAATCAGCATTAACGAATGCCCCACTTTGCAAGCTTGTGCTAGTCACCACACACATCACAAAAATACATGGATTGCACCTCTGGATAGATGGCAAAACATAAAACAAAACTCATGAAGAGCTCAGGGGCATATCATGCACACAATAATCATGGCAAAAATGACAAATAGCTAATTGGAGCAGCAGATCTGACAATTATCTCAAATAACATTCTTCTAACAGCATTTCGGGCATCAAGATGAACTCAAATGAAAATGATGCAATGAGATGAAATGACGTGCTCTCTAAGATGAACATTTATGCAAATGCAATGCACATGATGACATGATATGAGATGCATGACAACGACAACAACACATGAAGACAAAAACCCAAACCCGAGAAAATAAAATAACTTAATGCCGGAAACGGCAAGAGTTGGAGTACAAATTGGGAAAATCATATCCGGGGTGTTACAACACTCCACCACTACGAAAGGATCTCGTCCCGAGATCTAGGACTGAAAGAACGCCGGGTATTCAAAACGGAGGTGATCCTCACGTTCCCAGGTAGCTTCACGGTCGGAATGGTGTGACCACTTGACTTTGAGGAATTTGATTGACTTGTTGCGAGTCTTGCGTTCAGTCTCTTCAAGAATAGCCACGGGGTGCTCACGGTAAGAGAGATCTTCTTGGAGTTCAATGTCCTCGAAGTTGACGGTGTGGTCAGGAGTCTTGAAGCACTTTCGGAGCTGAGAGACATGGAACACGTCATGAACATTTGCAAAGTTTGAAGGAAGCTCGAGTTGATAGACGAGATCGCCTCTCTTGCTGACAATCTTGAAAGGTCCCACGTATCTGGGGGCAAGCTTCCCTTTGATACCGAAGCGACGAGTACCTTACATTGGAGAGACGCGGAGGTAAACATGATCTCCGATCTCGAAAGCCAACTCACGGTGCTTACTATCATAGTAGCTCTTCTGGCGGGATTGGGCTGCTTTGAGGTTATCTCGAATGACTTTGCACATTTCCTCTACCTCTGTCATTAAGTCATTTCCGAGAAACTAACGTTCACCGGTTTCGGACCAGTTGAGAGGGGTACGGCACTTCCTGCCATACAGAATTTCAAATGGGGCCTTGCCCGAACTTGCTTGAAAACTGTTGTTGTAGGAGAATTCAGCATAAGGAAGGCAATCCTCCCACTTCATGCCGAAGGAGATCACACAAGCCCTGAGCATATCTTTGAGAATCTGATTGACACGCTCGACTTGACCGCTAGTTTGAGGATGGAAAGCTGTGCTGAAGCGGATGTTGGTGCCCATGGCCTTCTGAAAAGAATCCCAAAACTTTGAGGTAAAGATGTTGCCACGGTCTGAAGATATCACTTGTGGAATACCGTGCAGAGAGACAATTCAAGAGGTATAGAGTTCCGCCAATTGAGCTGCAGTGATTGACTCTTTGATAGGAAGAAAGTGAGCCACTTTGGTGAGTTTGTCGATGACAACGAATATAGCATCATTGCCACGCTTGGACTTTGGAAACCCAGTCGCGAAGTCCATTTCAATGTGGTCAAACTTCCATTCTGGAATGGCAAGAGGTTGGAGGAGACCAGCTGGCCTTTGGTGTTCTGCCTTCACTCTTCTGCAAACATCACACTCATTCACGAACTGGGCAATCTCGCGCTTCATTCGAGTCCACCAATAAGCCTGCTTGAGGTCCTGATACATCTTCGTGCTCCCAGGGTGGATGGAGAGGAGAGAATTGTGAGCCTCGTTCATGATCACTTTACGAAGGTCACCTTTGGGCACAACAATACGATCCTCGAAGAAGAGAGTGTCCTTGTCATCAAGGCGGTAGCACTTGTACTTTGGTTGACTCTTGGCAATCCCAATCTTCACCTTCTTCACCATAGCATCAAGCAGTTGGGCTTGGCGAATCTGGTCTTCCAAGGTAGGAGAGATTGAAGGTTGGCGAGGAAACCTTGAGGAACAACTTGCAGATTAAGCTTGCGGAAAGCTTCACAAATCTCGGGTTGATAAGGCTTGAGAATCAGACTGTTGCAATAAGCCTTCCTGCTCAATGCGTCAGCAATCACATTGGCCTTTCCTGGAGTATACTCGATACTCGGATTATACTCTTGAATCATTTCGACCCATCGAGTTTGCCTGAGGTTGAGATTAGGCTGAGTGAAGATGTACTTGAGACTTTTGTGGTCAGTGAAGATGTCGACTTTTCTTCCCAATAAGAGATGTCTCCAAGTCAAAAGAGCATGCACAACTGCCGCCAACTCGAGATCATGAGTGGGGTAGTTCTTCTCATTGGGCTTCAATTGGCGAGAGGTATAAGCCACAACTTTCTTCTCTTGCATCAACACTGCGCCGAGACCTTGGATTCATCAGACGGAGTCAGAACTGGAGCAGTGACCAATTTCTCTTTCAAAGTGTTGAAAGCAATGTCACACTCCGGAGACCAAACGTACTTGACGTGCTTCTGGAGAAGATTTGAGAGAGGCTTCACGATCTTAGAAAAGTTTTCAACGAATCTTCGACAATAGCTTGCGAGACCGAGGAAGCTACGGAGTTGCTTCACGTTCTGAGGTGGTTCCCAATTCACAATTTCAGACACCTTCTCAGGATTCACCGCAATGCCCTTGGCAGAGATGGTATGACCAAGATAAAGAACCTCATCAAGCCAAAATTCACACTTGGAGAACTTTGCGTAGAACTTGTGTTCTCTGAGCTTATCGAGTACCAAACGCAAGTGCTTGGCATGATCTTCCTTGTTCTTCGAAAAGACCAGAATGTCATCGAGATAGACCAAAACGAAGTCATTGGTGTAGGCGTTGAAGATGAAGTTCATCATGCGAGAGAACGTCAGAGGAGCGTTGACGAGGCCAAAAGACATGACAGTGTATTCATATGAACCAAAGCTTGTCCTGAAAGCCGTCTTGGGAATATCTTGCTCACGGATTCGAATCTGATGATAACCCATACGGAGATCAAGCTTGGAGAATACTTGGGCACCTTTGAGTTGTTCAAACAGCACGTTGATGTTGGGAAGTGGGTATTTGTTCTTGATGGTCTTCTTGTTCAATGGACGGTAATCAACACAAAGTCGGTCTGTTCCATCCTTCTTCTTCACAAAAAGAACACCACAACCCCACGGAGAAGAACTAGGTCGGATGAGGCCCATTCTCTCTTGAACATCGAGTTGCTTCTTCAGCTCCTTCAACTCTTCAGGTCCGAGCTTGTAAGGACGCTTGCACACAGGTTCCGTGCCAGGCTCCAGATCAATGATGAATTCAACTGGCCGGTGCGGAGGCATTCCTGGAAGCTCTTCTGGAAAGACGCCTTCATATTCGCAAACGACTGGAATTTGCGAGATAGCATCCAGTTCACCCTTCTCATTGAGAGAAAACAGACGGATGGTATCATCACGAGCGGCAAAGACAATTACATCCTCAGACGAATGAGTCAATTGAATCTGCCTGGCAGCACAATCAAGATGCGCCTTGTGCTTAGAAAGCCAATCCATTCCGAGAATAAGATCAATATCCGAGTTACCAAGAACCATTGGGGAGGAAAGGAACTTGTAGTCGCCCAAGGTGATAGTAACATCTGGCACCTCCAGACTTGCACTCAAACGTTTGCCAGGAGAAACGATATCCATTTGTTTACCCAAATGAGAAGAAACGAATTCATGCTTGGTAAAAAATGGCTTTGACATGAAACAATGCGATGCACTAGTGTCAAAAAGAACTCTTGCAGGAATATCGTTAACAGGAAGGTTACCCATGATGACATCTGACGAGTCCTCTGCCTGAGCTGCATTCATCAAGTTGACCTTGGCGTGCTTGGGGTTATGCTTAACCACAGCTGTACTTGCCGATCTCACAGGAGGAGGAGGAGGGAGACGCCTCTGATTGAAGCATTTGTTGGCATAGTGACCCTTCTGTTGGCACTTGTTGCACGTGACCTCTGAAAGCGGATGGTGACACGGAGCACTCGATCTTGGAGCTTGAGACGAAGTCTTGTTCTGAAAGCCAGGGTTGGGTGGGTGGGAAGATCCACTGCCACCTTTGCTCTTCTGAAACGATTGACGAAACGGAGGAGGAGGAAGCCAATACTTCTGCTGCTTGGCCACTTGAGTAGAGGAAGAAGGAGTAGTGTCTCTGACTCGCTTCTTGGAAGCATCACACCTCAGTTGAGCGGCCTCTTGCTTCAATTCCATGTTGTAGAACTCATCGTACCTCGAGGGCTCAAAGAGAACAAGTGCTAGCTGAATTTTTTCTCTGAGACCACCCCGGAACTGGTATATCATGCTCTTCTCGTCGGGGACGTCCTGCTTAGCAAAGCGGGCGAGCTTCTGAAACAACTTGTTGTAGTCATAGACAGACAAAGAGCCTTGCTTCAGGTTGCGGAATTCCTCACGCTTGCTTTCAACCACGCTCTGAGGAATATGATGAGCTTTGAAGTCTTGACGAAATTCATCCCAGGTAATCGCATGGCCACCTCTGGAATCCTTGTACTGCTGGAACCATTCTGCAGCTTGATCTTTGAGTTGGAAGGAAGCGAACTTGACAAAGTCCTCAGGCCTGGCGTTACTGCACTCGAAATGCTTGTACAGATCCACGAGCCAATCGTCAGCATCAGTTGCCTCAACACAATTGCTGAAAGTCTTTGGCCCGTTAGCAAGGAACTGGTTGAGTGTAGCAAAGTGATTCTGATTGTTGCCTTGGTTGCCTTGGTTCGCTTGATTGCGCTCTTGAAGAATTTGCATGATCAACTGTGTGTTTGCATTGGTCGTGGCCATCACAGCTTGCCATGCCTTTGGAGGAGGTGGAGGTGGTGGCGGATCTTGATTCTAATTCTGATTGGTGCTCTTAGCGGCAGCCATCCTAAAGAGGGTGACAACTGTTAGCACATTGACAGATAAAATGAAGCCGAATCAAACAGGTTGAAATTACAACATATAGTCTTCACATCCGAACAAAATGAACGAATGCATTCCACTTGAAATGGTCACATATCCATAAATTGAGAAGCCACTTAGAATTTAGGTAGAGGAATAAATCAACAAGGTACGGATCAAGAATGAATACTCGGTAAGAAATCCCAATCTCAAACCAAATATCCGTGGAAGAAGAACTAGAGCTAGAAGAATTCCCACCTATGAAACTCCCGAACCTTTCCGGTTATGCAATCAGGTGTTGGGGATACAGGGGAAGCAATCTCACCCAAATCTAGCAAATCCTACATCCAGCTGTATCCATCCTTCAACACATAACCAAGAAAAACTTTGGAAACCATCTACCTCAACCTTCGAAAAGCATCCGTTATACAAGTTATGGCGATACTCCCGAACTCCCGCCCCAGTACTGGGTGGCGTCGAGGTTATCTCACCAACGAACGGCATAAAAGAGATTTTCGATGTCGGCATACTAAACTCAGGTATTCCAGAACTGCAATGATAAAATTGTGACGACAACACCTCGGAGCTCAACTCCCCGGGACACTGCCACAACCCCTAAAGACAGGAGGCACCAAGAACAATGTTCTCGTCACAAAACCATCGGAACGATTCCAAGATACCCGCGTGATCCTAAATTTTTTTTAGTGAAATGAGAAGAGAATAGTCAAAACTCTACGTCAGGATGCCTTACCAGAGCGATGAGGAGACTGGGAAGTAAAAGAATTCCTAAACTCTCCAATATATAATTCCTAAATGACTCAAAACATTTTTTTCTAGACACAACTCGGCCGCTAAAAAAGATCAAGCAATGGGGGCTCCTAAGGTCGGGGAAGGCTCTGATACCAATTTGTAACGCCCTCGATGCGGCTATAGCTCCCACGTGTCGAGGCACGACTTAGAGACATAACCACATTGAAAGCAATGTCGCAAGTTAGGCAATCATCACAACATCCCATCTAACATAGATAATAAAAGGGGAGATACATAGTTGGCTTACACTCGCCACGTCACGCAAAGTACATAAATAGCATTACAACATTCAAACACTCATGGCCCGACTACGGCGCCAAAATAAAAGATAAACCCAACATGTGACACCGTCCCGATCACCCCAACTGGGCACCACTACTGATCATCAGGGAAAGACACGTAGTATCGACGTGAGTCCTCGTTGAACTCCCACTTGAGCTCAAGCGCGTCATCTAGAGCGGAATCATCAGGCCCTGCATCTGGTTTGGAAGTAATTTGTGAGCCACAGGGACTCAGCAATCTCGCACCCTCGCGATCAAGACTATTTAAGCTTATAGGTAAGGCAAGGTAAATATGTGGAGCTGCAGCAAGCGACTAGCATATATGGTAGCTATCCTGTTCGCAAAAGAGAGCGAGAAGAGGAGGCAAAGCGCGAGCGAACAACTAAAGGGGCATCCTGCCGCAAGCATTACTCCAACACCGTGTTCACTTCCCGGACTCCGCCGAGAAGAGACCATCACGGTAACTCACGCTGTTGATTCATTTTAAATAAGTTAAGGTTCAAGTTATCTACAACTGGACATTAACAAATTCCCATCTGCCCATAACCGTGGGCACGGCTTTCGAATGTTCAAATCCCTGCAGGGGAGTCCCAACTTAGCCCATGACAAGCTCTCACGGTCAACGAAGGAATAGACCTTCTCCCGAGACATTCCGATCAGAGATCCCGGTTCTACAAGACACTTCGACAAGTTAAAACAAATCCAGCAACACCACCCGAATGTGCCGACAAATCCCGATAGGAGCTGCACATATCTCGTTCTCAGGGCACACTCAGATAGGTCAAGCTACGAGTAAAACCAGCCCTCGAGTTTCCCCGAGGTGGCCCCGCAGGCTGCCTGGTTCGGACCAACACTCAGAGGAGCACTGGCCCGGGGGGGTTTAAATAAGATGACCCTCGGGCTCCAAAAACCCAAGGGAAAAAGAGGCTAGGTGGCAAATGGTGAAACCAAGGTTGGGCATTGCTGGAAAAGCTTTAATCAAGGCGAACTATCAAGGGGTTCCCATTATCACCCAACTGCGGGAGGAACGCAAAAATCCAGGAACATAACACCGATATGACGGAAACTAGGGCGGCAAGAGTGGAACAAAACACTAGGCGAGAGGCCGAGCCTTCCACCCTTTACCAAGTATATAGATGCATTAAGATAACATGGCAATATAATGATATCCCAACAAGTAAAATAATGTTCCAACAAGGAACGGTCTCCAATCTTCACCTGCAACTAGCAACGCTATAAGAGGGCTGAGCAAAGCGGTAACATAGCCAATCAATGGTTTGCTAGGACATGGTGGGTTAGAGGTTTGACATGGAAATTTGGGAGGCATGATAAGAAAGTGGTAGGCATCGTAGCATAGGCATAGCAAAAGAGCGAGCATCTAGCAAAGCAAAGATAGTAGTGATTTCGAGGGTATGATCATCTTGCCTGCAAAGTTGTCAGAGTTGACTGGATCCTCGAAAGCAAACTCAACGGGCTCCTCGTTAGCGAATTAGTCTCCCGGCTCTACCCAAACAAGACAAACAAGCAACAAGGACACAATCAACCACGTGCAAGGCTCAAACAATATGATGCAAACATGGTATGCTATGCGGGATGCAATATGCGATGCATATGCAAGATTTGACAAGTAATGCATGAACCTGGCCTCAACTTGGAAATCCAAGTGTGCCACTGGAAAGATGAGATGAAATCTCTTGAAAACGATATAAAGAACGCCGGAATCGGAGTTACGGTTTGGAAATGGCAAGCAATTCAAATATGACCACGTTCTGCGATTTACAGCAAGTAGCCATCTAAATGCAACAAGATGAACATGCTACAGCACCCAAACATGGCATCAAAATACATGGCAGGGATCCACTCAAGATGCTTAACAAAAGACTAGCACTGAGCTACGACCAAATCATCCATTAACAGATTCAAACAAGCATGGCAAAAATGCATTTGGTAAACAGATTTCAAACTTAGTGAAATTAACACTTGTCTGGAATTTCAGATCAGATAGCACACTTTGGAGCATGAAAACAATATGCTACAGGACCTGAACATGGCAAAGTAAAGCATGGCATGGAGCTACTCAAAGAGCTTAACAAAAGTCCCTTAGTGACCTTGAGCCAAAAGGGATCAGAAAATACATTTGCAAGCATGTGAACATGGCAAAAACATAATCAGTTCTCAGACTTTGTGAAAACTGGAGCATGCTGAAACAGATATCAAGTAGGCATGTTTACGAGCTCGATGCACTCACTACAGAGCAAGTCATGACAATCTAAGCATACACCCATCAATAATACACAAAATACAAGCTAGACATGGCAAGATCAATAGCATAACATGCACGGATCAACTACAACATCCTCGGCAAAATTGCTAACAACTAGACAATCTGCCCAGATTTACGAAATGACAAAAGTAGAGCTCGATTGACTCAAGCTAGGGTGCTCCAAAATTGCAAACAAAGACATGGATGGATAGAGCACTACAAGATTAACAAAACATCCTTACTGATCATCCTCAAAAGAGGCACGGATCACTAGGAAACAACATGAACATATGTCAATATGAGATAAACAGCTCAAGGGCTTAGTGGAAATGGTAAGTCCCTGAAATCAGCATTAACGAATGCCCCACTTTGCAAGCTTGTGCTAGTCACCACACACATCACAAAAATACATGGATTGCACCTCTGGATAGATGGCAAAACATAAAACAAAACTCATGAAGAGCTCAGGGGCATATCATGCACACAATAATCATGGCAAAAATGACAAATAGCTAATTGGAGCAGCAGATCTGACAATTATCTCAAATAGCATTCTTCTAACAGCATTTCGGGCATCAAGATGAACTCAAATGAAAATGATGCAATGAGATGAAATGATGTGCTCTCTGAGATGAACATTTATGCAAATGCAATGCACATGATGACATGATATGAGATGCATGACAACGACAACAACACACGGAGACAAAAACCCGAACCCGAGAAAATAAAATAACTTAATGCCGGAAATGGCAAGAGTTGGAGTACAAATTGGGAAAATCATATCCGGGGTGTTACAGCTCTCCAACCGCCCATGCAACATGTAGGTGTGCAATGGGCAATGGGCCCAGACCCCTGCGCACATAGGATTTAGACCGGCGTGCTGACCTCTCTATTGTGCCATGTAGGGCTGTGACATGTTGATCTTCCGAGGCCGAGCATGACCCAGGAAAGTGTGTCCGGACAAAGGGGATCGAGCGTGTTGGGAAATGTGGTGCACCCCTGTAGGGAAGTTAATCTGTTCGAATAGCCATGTCCCTCGATAAAAGGACGACCCAGAGTTGTACCTTGACCTTATGACAACTAGAATCGGATACTTAATAAAACACACCCTTCCAAGTGCCAGATACAACTGGTGATCGCTCTCTCACAGGGCGACGAGGGGAGGATCATCAGTTAGGATTATGCTATGCGATGCTACTTGGTGAACTTACCATCTACTCTCTTCTTCTGCTGCAAGATGGAGGTTACCAGAAGCGTAGTCTTCGAAAGGACTAGCTATCCCCCCCTTATTCTGGCATTCTGCAGTTCAGTCCACATATGATACCCCTTTTCCATTTGATACCAATGCATACATATGTAGTGTAGCTCCTTGCTTGCGAGTACTTTGGATGACTACTCATGGTTGCTTTGCTTCCCCCTTTTTCCCTTTCTATACCCGATTGCTGCGACCAGACGATGGAGCCCAGGAGCCAGCCGCCACCGTCGACTACGACTCCTACTACACTGGAGGTGCCTACTACTACGTGTAGGCCGCTGAAGACGACCAAGAGTAGTTTAGGAGGATCCCAGGCAGGAGGCATGCGCCTCTTTCGATCTGTATCCCAGTTTGTGCTAGCCTTCTTAAGGCAAACTTGTTTAACTTATGTCTGTACTCAGATATTGTTGCTTCCGCTGACTCGTCTATGATTGAGCTCTTGTATTCGAGCCCTCGAGGCCCCTGGCTTGTAATATGATGCTTGTATGACTTATTTTATTTGTAGAGTTGTGTTGTGATATCTCCCCATGAGTCCCTGATCTTGATCGTACACGTTTGTGTGTATGATTAGTGTACGATTGAATCGGGGGCGTCACAGTAGGACAAAAGATGTCATGCAAGTTCTTTTCCATAAGCACGTATGACTATATTCGGAATACATGCCTACATTACATTGATGAATTGGAGCTAGTTCTGTGTCACCCTAGGTTACCACTACTATCATATTACTTTGCTACTGAATACTTTGCTGCAGATATTAAGTTTCCAGGTGTGCTTGAATTGACAACTCAGCTGCTAATACTTGAGAATATTCTTTGGCTCCCCTTGTGTCGAATCAATAAATTTGGGTTGAATACTCTACCCTCAAAAACTGCTGCGATCCCCTATACTTGTGGGTTATCAACAGTGTCGTCTCAACGGATTAGACGGTGCCCTATTTAATGTGAATATAGCTGTCTCTAATGCATAACCCTAAAACGGTAGTGGTAAACCGGTAAGAGATATCATAGATTGCACCATATCTAATAAAGTACACTTACGATGTTCAGACACACCATTACGTTGTGGTGTTCCAGGTGGCGTGAGTTGCGAAACTATTCCGCGTTGCTTCAAATGAAGACCAAACTCGTAACTCAAATATTCTCCTCCACGATCAGATCGTAGAAACTTTATTTTCTTGTTACGATGATTTTCCACTTCACTATGAAATTATTTCAACTTTTCAAATGTTTCAGATTTATGTTTCATCAAGAAGATATACCCATATCTTACTCAAATCATCTGTGAAGGTCAGAAAATAACGATACCTGCTGTGAGCCTCAACACTCATGGGACTGCATACATCAGTATGTATTATTTCCAACAAGTTTGTTGCTTGCTCCATTGTTCCGGAGAACGGAGTCATAGTCATCTTGCCCATGAGGCATGGTTCGCAAGCATCAACTGATTCATAATCAAGTGATTCCAAAAGCCCATCATCATGGATTTTCTTCATGCGCTTTACACCAATATGACCTAAACGGCAGTGCCACAAATAAGTTGCACTACCATTATTAATTTTGCATCTTTTGGCTTCAATATTATGAATACGTGTATCACTACGATCGAGATTCAATAAACCATTCACCTTGGGTGTATGACCATTGAAGGTTTTATTCATGTAAACAGAACAACAATTATTCTCCCACTTTAAATGAATAACCATATTGCAATAAACATGATCAAATCATATTCAAGCTTAACGCAAACACCAAATAACATTTATTTAGGTTCAACACTTGAAAGAACATGTGGTGCCCCCATGTTTGGTTTTGGTAATTGATGACAATCTCTATGGACTAATGGTTGCCTTGAGTTATATTTGAAGGGTTTGTCCATAGGCTTTTCTTGGAGTCCATTTGTTGGTTCCAAGGAGAGTTTGTGATGACCAAGGTGCTATTCAGGAATTATCCAAAGATTGGTCTTGTGAGGGTTGAACTTATTGCAAGCATGTCTTGAAGAAGAAGAGTGTGTGATCATTCATGTTTACCTTCAAGACATCATCCAAATGAAGAGAGTTGGAAAGATTCAAGGTTGACCAAGACTAAGTCAAAGAGTGAATCAAGTTGATCAACACACAAAGCATAGAAGATGTACCGAGAGGGATCAAGCGATCCCATGGTATGGTAAGCATTGTCAATTACGCATTGTGTACTAACCCATAGTCTTCGTGAGAGTTCTTTGTGGGGTTAGGTTGTGGTGTGCAAGTTCAAGTAGGATCATCACAAAGAGATCATATGCTTGAAGCTTGCCGTCCATTATGGTGGAAGTGGACTTGTGAAGATGTGCCGAAGAGTGGCTCACCCATAGTGGAGTATGGGGGAGCAATCTACTAGTCTTCACCGAGCCAACGCAATCAAGAAAGGTGGTCCAGCTTGAGGGAGTCAAGATCGTCATCATCCAGCTCAAGTGGACTATGTGCAAGGCAAAGGTTTTCCCTTGATAGGTTTTCTACTTTACCGGTCTCATGGTAGTTGTGGAAGACTGGGTTATAGGATCAATTGTCGTACTATCAAGGGGGGCTCTCGATGAGTAGCTTGATCGTATCATTCGTAGAGAGCTCAAACCATTGCATCCTTGCATCATCTTTCTTGGTTCTTGTTTGGTTCTCTTTGTGAGTCTTAGAGCTTATGGTCATCTTGATGACAAGCTCAAGTTCATCAAAAACGGAGTTCACATGCATCTTCTATGATGTTTTCAATGTTGGAGGTTCTGTCGGTTCTTCTCTGTTGGAGGTTTCACTCCTATTTTTGTTAGGCTTACCTATCCTGCCTCTTCTTGCTATAATCAGTCATTGTTTTGATGCTACTCATTGTCTTGTATCCAACAAGCTTGAGTTTGCTCAATTCGGGGCTCATTTGCAGAAGTTATGGTAGTTCTGGTTTTATTGGATCCATCCGATGTCTTTAGCTACGTTTTGAAGGCATCCAAGTGCTAAGCGATAGTACCACGGTCAGGGTGGTAGTACCACCTATAGGCGGTAGTACCGCTTGCTAGTGCCGCTGGTACTACCGCCCCTACGGTGGTCTCGATTTTCCGTGTCGGGTTTCCGTAAAGGACCTCGCAGGGGAGCGCTAGTAGGGACGGCAGTAGGGCGCGGTAGTACCGCCTATAAGCGGTAGTATCGCTCCTACTGCCGCTCCAACTGCCGCTCAGCTCGCTGCCCTCCTCTGTTTTCCAGCGTCTGTAGGGAGCGGCAGTACCGCCCGCGGGGCGGTAGTACCGCCCTAGTGCGTGTACTTCTTCTCCCTCAGCCCTGTTTGCCCTTTGCCTGCTTGCCACAGCGGTAGTACCGCTGTGCCAGCGGTAGTACCGCTCGTGTGCGGGCTGAGCACATAACGATTGGATTCGGGAGGCCCTATAAAAGGGGGTCTTCTCCCCCAATGAACTTTATCTCTTTAGCTCGTGTTCTTCCCCCATTGTTGACCTTCTTCGAGCTTGCTAACTCTCAATCCCTCCATGGATTCTTGCTAGTTTTTGAGGGAAAAGAGAGAGGAGATCTTGATCCACATTTCCACCAATCACTTTCTCCTCTATGTGAGGGGAACCCCTTGGATCTAGATCTTGGAGTTCTTCGTGTTCTCTTCTTCGTTCTTCCTCTCATTTTCCTCCCTGGCATTTGTTGCTTTGGTGGGATTTGGGAGAGAAGGACTTGGGCACTCCGTGTGCCCTTGCCATTGCATTTGGTGCATCGGTTTGAGTTCTCCATGGTGGTACGTGGAAGTTACAAGTTGAGAAGCTTATTACTCATGGGTGCTTGGTACCCTTGAGCTTGTTCCTCTTGGGTGCTTGGGCGCCCTAGACGGTTGGTGGTGTTCGGAGCTCAATCATTGTGGTGTAAAGCTCCGGGAAAGCGTCGGGGTCTCCAATTAGGTTGTGGAGATCGCCCCGAGCAATTTGACGGGTTCGGTGACCGCCCCAAGGGTTGCCATTTGTACGGGTTCGGTGACTGCCCTCAAGGGTCCCTTAGTGGAATCACGGCATCTTGCATTGTGCGAGGGCGTGAGGAGATAATAGTGGCCCTAGTGGCTTCTTGGGGAGCATTGTGCCTCCACACCGCTCCAAACGGAGATTAGCATCCGCAAGGGTGTGAACTTCGGGATACATCATCATCTCCGCGTGCCTCGGTTATCTCTTACCCGAGCCCTTTACTTATGCACTTCACTTTGTGATAGCCATATTGTTTCTTGTCATATATCGTGATATCTGTTAGTTGTTTATCTTGCTTAGCATAAGTTGTTGGTGCACATAGGTGAGCCTAGTTGTTGTAGGTTTTGTGCTTGACAAATTAACCGCTAGGTTTATTCCGCATTTGTTCAAGCCTAATCTGTAATTATGTTTTAAAGCGCCTATTCACCCCCCCCCCCTCTAGGCGACATCCACGATATTTCAACACTAATCCCGAAAGTATAGGGAGTGTGCAATGATGATCATATCAATCTTGGAACCACTTCCAACACACATCGTCACTTCACCCTTAACTAGTCTCTGTTCATTCTGCAACTCCCGTTTCGAGTTACTAATCTTAGCAACTGAACTATATCAAATACTGAGGGGTTGCTATAAACACTAGTAAAGCACACATCAATAACATGTTTATCAGATGTAGCTTTGTTCACTTTGCCATCCTTCTTATCCGCCAAATACTTGGGGTAGTTCTGCTTCCAGTGACCAGTCCCTTTGCAGTAGAAGCACTTAGTCTCAGGCTTAGGTCTAGACTTGGGCTTCTTCACTTGAGCAGCAACTTGCTTGCCGTTCTTCTTGAAGTTACCCTTCTTCCCTTTGCCCTTTTCTTGAAACTAGTGGTCTTGTCAACCATCAACACTTGATGCTTTTCTTGATTTCTACCTTCGTCGATTTCAGCATCACGAAGAGCTTGGGCATCGTTTCCGTTATCCCTTGCATATTATAGTTCATCATGAAGTTCCAGTAACTTGGTGATAGTGACTAGAGAACTCTGTCAATCACTATTTTATCTAGAAGATTAACTCCCACTTGATTCAAGTGATTGTAGTACTCAGACATTCTGAGCACATGCTTACTAGCTGAGCTATTCTCCTCCATCTTGTAGGCAAAGTGCTTGTCAAAGGTCTCATACCTTTCGACATGGACATGAGTCTGAAATACTAATTTCAACTCTTGGAACATCTCATATGCTCCGTGGTGTACAAAACATCTTTGAAGCCCCAATTCTAAGCCGTAAAGCATGGTGCACTAGACTATAAAGTAGTCATCATATCGAGTTTGCCAAACATTCATAACGTATGCATCTGCTCCTGTAATCGGTCTGTCACCTAGCGATGCATCAAGGACATAATTCTTCTGTGCAACAATGAGGATAATCCTCAGATCACGGATCCAATCCACATCATTGCTACTAACATCTTTCAACTTAGTTTTTCTCTAGGAACATATCAAAATAAACGGGGAGCTACATCGCGAGCTATTGATCTACAACATAGTTATGCAAATACTATCAGGACTAAGTTCATGATAAATTAAAGTTCAATTAATAATATTACTTAAGAACTCCCACTTAGATAGACATCCCTCTAGTCATCTAAATGATCACGTGATCCAAATCAACTAAACCATGTCCGATCATCACGTGAGATGGAGTAGTTTTCAATGGTAAACATCACTATGTTGATCATATCTACTATATGATTCACGCTCGACCTTTCAGTCTCCAGTGTTCCGAGGCCATATCTGCATATGCTAGGCTCGTCAAGTTTAACCCGAGTATTCCGCGTGTGCAAAACTGGCTTGCACCTGTTGTATGTGAACGTAGAGCTTATCACACCCGATCATCACGTGGTGTCTCGACACGACGAACTTTCGCAACGGTGCATACTCACGGAGAACACTTGTACCTTGAAATTTAGTGAGAGATCATCTTATAATGCTACCGTCGAACTAAGCAAAATAAGATGTATAAAACATAAACATCACATGCAATCAAAATATGTGACATGATATGGCCATCATCATCTTGTGCCTTTGATCTCCATCTCCAAAGTACCGTCATGATCTCCATCGTCACCGGCATGACACTATGATCTCCATCATCTTGATCAACATGTTGTCACATGGTCGTCTCGCCAATTATTGGTTTTGCAACTATTGCTATCGCATAGCGATAAAGTAAAGCAATTTTATGGCGCTTGCATCTTATGCAATGAAGAGACAACCATGAGGCTCCTACTAGTTGCTGATAATTTTAACAAAACATGATTATTTCATACAACAATTTATATCTCATCACGTCTTGACCATATCACATCACAACATGCCCTGCAAAAACAAGTTAGACGTCATCTACTTTGTTGTTGCAAGTTTTACGTGGCTGCTACGGGCTGAGCAAGAACCGTTCTTACCTACGCATCAAAACCACAACGATAGTTTGTCAAGTTAGTATTGTTTTAACCTTCTCAAGGACCGGGCGTAGCCACACTTGGTTCAACTAAAGTTGGAGAAACTGACACCCGCCAGCCACCTGTGTGCAAAGCACGTCGGTAGAACCAGTCTCGTGTAAGCGTACGCGTAATGTCGGTCTGGGCCGCTTCATCCAACAATACCGCCGAACCAAAGTATGACATGCTGGTAAGCAGTATGACTTGTATCGCCCACAACTCACTTGTGTTCTACTCATGCATATAACATCTACGTAATAACCTGGCTCAGATGCCATTGAAGGGGAATGTAGTAATTTCAAAAAAATTCCTACGCACACGCAAGATCATGGTGATGCATAGCAACGAGAGGGAAGAGTATCGTCCACGTACCCTCGTAGACCGTAAGTGGAAGCGTTATGAGAATGCGGTTGATGTAGTCGAACGTCTTCACGATCCGATCGATCCAAGTACCGAATGCACCTCCGAGTTCAGCACACGTTCAGCTCGATGACACTAGTAGAAAAAGGGTGAATTGTGAAGCACATTAGTCCCGGTTTGTAACAGAACCGACACTAATGTGATCAATAGTACCGGTTCGTGCCGGCGATCAATAGTACCGGTTCATGGCGAACCTTTAGTACCGGTTCATGCCACGAACCGGTACTAAAGAGGTTGTGGCAGCCTGTGGTCAGGCTATGGCCCCACCATCACCATTTAGTGCCGGTTCGTACCACGAACCGGTACTAATGAGATTATGGCAAGCTGTTTTTAGTCCCACCTCGCTCCCCTAACAAGGTTTTTACCACCTTAAATATGTTACTTCTCAAACTATCACAAGCACTTGGTCTTCATTAAACTCTATGTGTAGAATTTGTGGCCGCAATATGAGTCTTCACCGGTTTACAAATCGTTGAGGACTCATATTGACAATTCAGATTGTACACAAAAAGATCATTGATGATCAAAGTATTTTTGATGTATAAGATCATATTGACAATCCAGACTGTAAAGAAATATAAGATCATGATCTAAATGCTCTTATATTTTTTGCGTTCCGTATGCACCATTCAAAGCGACGTCATCAATTTTCAACCCTTTCTGACATCATTTGCTATTTTTCAGTCATTTACCGATTTGTTTAGAGAGCTAAATGACCCAGAAATTGAAAAGCACTACAAATGAACTCTGAAAAGGTCGAAACTTGGCATGGTATCATCATTTCACCCACATACCATGTGCAGAAAAGTACAGAGGGTTACGGAAAAAACTGGATGCACTTCGTTTACAAACTGGACAATCTCTTCCGAAGTATCCGGGTTTCTGACGAAAACTCATCTGTTACAAAGCGATTTCATTTTTTAAAACTTATTACAACTCCAGACTTTTGTGTATTCAGTATGCACCATTCAAAGCGACGCCATCAACTTTCAACCATTTCTGCCTTCATTTGCTATTTTTCATGCATTTAATGATTTGTTTTGAGAGCTAAATGACCTTGAAATTGAAAAGCGCTACAAATGAACTCTGAAAAAGTTGAAACTTGGCATGGTGTCATCATTTCACCCACATAGCATGTGCAAAAAAGTAGAGAGGGTTACGGCAAAAACTGGATGCACTTCGTTTATAAACTGGACAATCTCTTTCAAAGTATTCGGATTTCTGACGAAAACTCATCTGTTACAAAGGCATTTCATTTTTTTAAAATTTATTACAACTTCAGACTTTATGTGCATTCAGTATGCATCATTCAAAGCAACGCCATCAACTTTCAACCATTTCTGCCTTCATTTGCTATTTTTCATGCATTTAATAATTTGTTTTGAGAGCTAAATGACCTTGAAATTGAAAAGCACTACGAATGAACTCTGAAAAAGTCGAAACTTGTCATGGTATATAAAAATAAATGAATAGAGGAAAATAAATAAAGCAGAAAGGGAAAAAGCAGAAAATAAAAAATCAAAACTCTGCAAAAAAAACTACTCAGAAATAAATAGAAGAAAATAAATAAAGCAGAAAAGAAAAAAACTATATAAAAAAACTACTCAGAAATAAATAGAAGAAAATAAATAAAGCAGAAAAGAAAAAAACTATATAAAAAATTACTTAGAAATAAATAGAAGAAAATAAATAAAGCAGAAAAAACTATATAAAAAACTACCCAGAAATAAATAGAAGAAAATAAATATAGCGGGAAAGAAAAAACTATATAAAAAACTACTCAGAAATAAATAGAAGAAAAAATAAAGCAGAAAAGAAAAAAACTATATAAAAAATTTGGGGCGCTGCCATGTGGGCCTGCTAGACCACGGGCGTGCAATTTCAGGCCCACAAGGCCCAGCAGGCTCACAGGGCAGCGCGCCGTAGTTAGGCCCAGAAACCTGCTTTATAAAGGAGTTCAAAAGGGCAGCCGCGGCTGGGTTTATAAACCAGTGCGACTGCCCTTCGCGCAGCGAGGTGGGACTAAACTTTGTGCACCGCGGGTGGCAGCGCACCACCTTTAGTACCGATTGGTGGCTCCAACCGGTACTAAAGGGTGGTCTTCAGTACCGGTTGGATCCACCAACCGGTACTAATGGCCTGCTCTTCTCGCCTCTTGGCCTGGCCAAAGTTGGCCTTTAGTACCGGTTGGTGGCTCCAACCGGTACTAAAGGCCTCTCCTATCTATACAACACTTACGAAAAAATTTAGTTAGTTCATGTTCGTCTTCGTCGCGCTCAGCCCCCGTAGCCGCCCCCGCCCCCGCCCCGTATCGTGCCCCGTCCACGTCGCCGTCGTCGCGCCCCGGCCGTCCCCATCGTCCCGCGCCCCGGCCGTCCCTGTCGTCGACGTCGCCGCCCCCATCACGCCGTCCCCGTCGTCGCCGTCTCGCGCCGCCGCCCCCGCTCGTACGTACACACACATACACACACACACAATTTTTTTACTTATATTCTATTT
>NC_041392.1:28927035-28936337 GCF_002162155.2 Triticum dicoccoides | reverse complement strand
TTAATATAACTAGTTTATTTTTAGTAAATGCTTAGTTGAATTAGTTGAATTAATAGAACTAGTTCAATTAATAGAACTAGTTCAATTAGTTGAAATAATAGAACTAGTAATGTTTCACCTATATATAGAACTTAACTAGCTAGATGTTAATATTAATGATTTTTCTGTTATTTGTTAATGATTTTTTCTGTTTTTTTAATTATATATTTTTTTAGTTTATATAAATGTTAGATTAATGTCAAATGTTAGGTTAATTAGATAGAAATATATGTTAGATATTAATGTCAAATGTTAGATGAATATTAGAATTAGCTAGATATTAATTAATGTTAGATAGTAACTGTTTAATTTTCACCTATATGAACATAGGAAATGTCATCTGACGATGAAAAAGATTTCATTATGTGCGAACACTATGAAGACCAACACGGCCTGTGCGACAGAAATTTTCTTGTTGATAATAGGCGCTTCAGCATCAAGCTGCATAAGACATTCGAAGTGGATACAGTAAGTCACAATGGCAAGTATTTTTTCGTAATAAAGCATGACTTATGCTTCATTTGCTTCAACTTATAATTTTAAATTTCCACTATTCTACTAGCGCATCTGCTGCCATGCAAGAATTTTTGTCTTGGATAAGATAGGTTTCAGTGCTATGGATAATATTGAGGTAAAGAGAGTTTACTTGAAGACCGAGCATGGGTATACTTTCAACGTCAAATTATACAATGCAGACACATACACCCATTTTGAATGCAGAACTTGGCAAGCACTATGCAAGGCTTATGCATTTGAGCCTGATATGGTTATTACCTTTGATATTCGTCCGAAAGATGATATTGAAGGTAATAGAGACATCTGGGTCGATGTGCAGACGCCTCTAGTTCTACCATTATGTGAGTTTTTCTCAACCATGTTTATGTCTTTGATATTGTTTATTCAAAAATAGTTGACAACTAATTTCTATTGTCAGCTTATTTCGGTTCAAGCAAACATGCCCGGCGCTTGGTAGACAGGACCTACTACTGTCCCGGGGCTGAACTAAACTGCGAGGAGATATGTCATTATGTTTCATGGCTTGAGGATCTTCATACTGTCAAGACAAATTTTCTTCCTGCACTTAGAAATGTTAGTACTCAAAACGTGCGACCAATAGTGATCGTATTGAACTACGGTCACATCTATAATGGAAAGATGGTAAGATTTTTACTATTTGTCCTTAGTGCATATTTTGCATACATTATTTTTGAAGCTAAACTTTCATTGCTAAGTATATTAATTACTATACGATGTTCTTCAACAGGGACTCCCGATGACAGTTGTGCCTCAGTGGATCGAGACTAAAGGTCGCATGTCAATGGTTAGCTTACGACCAAGATATCCTACATTGCACATGAGTGAATTCAGGATTTCTGAAAGCGATGAATTCTTAATAGTGAAAGATTGGAGCAAAATTGTTAACGATCCCAGAGAAGTACTAGGGGCAGCAAGGAGAAGCGCATCCCACGATTAGGAGACAGATTCATCTGCATGCTCCAGTATGATGAATCAGGAGAGCTATACATGTTCTATGCTATTTTACCTGAGAGGGAGCAGCAGGAGTGATTTAGCTAGTTCATGCTCTTAGTACTTGTCCTCTCATGTCCGTATTCTTCGTCCTGAACTTAATCTCAAAGAGTGATTTGCTTGTTATGAACGCTTATAATATCATGACCATGCTGAACTCGATGATATCTTTGCTTCTGGTACAAGTGAATGTTTCTTCTTTAAACTAGTGTTGGTGGTGATTAGATAGCGGTAATGACTATGATGATTAAATAGTGGTAATGATGACTACGATGATTTTTAGCTAGCTAGTATATTGTTGTTGGTGATGATATGATGCAAGAGTTTATATATTAATATGTGATGATGGTGATGATGATGATGATGAGTTATTATATATATCATTTATGAAAGAAACCGCAAATTAGTTTGAACTGGATGGATCCTAGCTAAGTGATATATGCCATATCCATATTACTTGATCACCTAATATGGATATATGGCATATACTTGATCACTCAGCTAACTAGGATCCACATGCATCCAGTCAAAACTAATCTACGGTACTTTCACCTAATGATTTAACAACTCATTATAACATAAAACAATCCTAAATTAAATTGATAACACAAATTTAAAGCAAAAATAAAAAATAAAACCAAAACCCATAAACATTTAGTACTGGTTGGTGTTACCAACCGGTACTAATGATCTACCGCACCCGTGGCCTGGCTCGTGCCACGTGGTGGCACTTTAGCGCCAGTTCGTGCCGAACCGGTACTAAAGGGGGGGGCCTTTAGTGCCCACCCTTTAGTGTCGGTTATGGAACCGGCACTAAAGGCCTTTACGAACTGGGACTAAATCCCAGTTCTGCACTTGACGTCCCACGAACTCTGATCCAGCAGAGCTTCATGGGAGAGTTCCGTCAGCACGATGGCGTGATGACAGTGATGATGTTGCTACCGACGCAGGGCTTTGCCTAAGCACTGCTACGATATGATCGAGGTGGATTATGGTGAAGGGGGGCACCACACACGGCTAAGGGATCAATGATCAACTTGTGTGTCTATGGGGTGCCCCCTGGCCACGTATATAAAGGAGTGGAGGAGGGGAGGGGCCGGCCCTCTCTATGGCGCGCCCTAGGGGAGTCCTACTCCCACCGGGAGTAGGATTCCCCCTTTCCTAGTAGAACTAGGAGCCCTTCCAAGTGGTAGGAGTAGGAGAGAAGGAAAGGGAAAAGATAAGAGAAGGAAGGAGGGGGTGCCGCCCCACCCCTAGTCCAATTCGGACTAAGCCTTGGGGGGGTGCAGCCTCCTCTCTCTCTTTCCCCTAAAGCCCAATAAGGCCCATATACTCCCTGGCGAATTCCCGTAACTCTCCGGTACTCCGAAAAATACCCGAATCACTCGGAACCTTTCCGATGTCCGAATATAGTCGTCCAATATATCAATCTTCACGTCTCAATCATTTAGAGACTCCTCGTCATGTCCCCGATCTCATCTGGGACTCTGAAATACCTTCGGTACATCAAAACACATAAACTCATATTACCGGTCGTCACCGAACATTAAGCGTGCGGACCTTACGGGTTCGAGAACTATGTAGACATGACCGAGACACGTCTCCGGTCAATAACCAATAGCGGAACCTGGATGCTCATATTAGCTCCTACATATTCTACGAAGATCTTTATCGGTTAAACCGCATAACAACATATGTTGTTCCCTTTGTCATCGGTATGTTACTTGCCCGAATTCGATCGTCGGTATCTCAATACCTAGTTCAATATCGTTATCGGCAAGTCTCTTTACTCATTCCATAATACATCATCTCGCAACTAACTCACTAGTTACAATGCTTGCAAGGCTGATAGTGATGTGCATTACCGAGTGGGCCCAGAGATACCTCTTCGACAATCGGAGTGACAAATCCTAATCTCGAAATGCACCAACTCAACAAGTACCTTCGGAGACACCTGTAGAGCACATTTATAATCACCCAGTTACGTTGTGACGTTTGGTAGCACACAAAGTGTTCCTCTGGTAAACGGGAGTTGCATAATCTCATAGTCATAGGAACATGTATAAGTCATGAAGAAAGCAATAGCAACATACTAAACGATCTAGTCCTAAGCTAACGAAATGGGTCAAGTCAATCACATCATTCTCCTAATGTTGTGATCCAGTTAATCAAATGATAACTCATGTCTATGGCTAGGAAACATAACCATCTTTGATCAACGAGCTAGTCAAGTAGAGGCATATTAGTGACACTCTGTTTGTCTATGTATTCACACATGTACTAAGTTTCCGGTTAATACAATTCTAGCATGAATAATAAACATTTATCATGATATAAGGAAATAAATAAATAATAACTTTATTATTGCCTCTAGGGCATATTTCCTTCACTTTTCATGTGTACCAATGATTATTAAACAAAAAAGGGGAATCCATCCTTGTTTTGAAGTTATAACAATGTTTTCGATGCCTAAACCTGAGCTTGGCTACCCAAATGATGGTCGCTCATTAGATGGGCAAATAGAATAACAGTGATTCAGTTGGCTATTTTTTATTAATGTTTGGATCTGATTTCGGTGTACTAAATGCTATGTGCACTAATAACAATTATTATGAATGACTCCCTAAAACAATTTTAAATGAGCACATCAATGTTATACCTAATAAAACAGACTTCATATACATATTCAGTCTCCTACATAACAAGTTGCAACTAATCGGTGTTCAACCTCCATTACCATGTCCAAGGCATCTGATCCAGACCAAGCTGAGCTTTGCCTTCACCTGCTTCGCATGCTCATCTTCATGCTTAGGTTGTGTTGCCCCTTTTCTTATATGCCACAAGAATTGAAAAGGATTAAACAACATGAATTGTTTGGCACAACAACCAATTAGATCAAACCTAATGACAATTCATGAATCTCACAAGTTGTTCGCTATGGTATCCACTAGTAGAAAACGGGCCTATTGTCCCGGTTCGTAAGGGCCTTTTGTCCCGGTTCCTGAACCGGGACTAAAGGGTCGTTACTAATGCCCTGTCCCTTTAGTCCCGGTTCAGTACAGAACCGGGACAGATGGGCCTCCACGTGGCCTATGCGTGGAGCCCAGGCAGAAGGGCCTTTGGTCCCAGTTGGTGGCACCAACCGGGACCAATAGGCATCCACGCGTCAGCATTTCTGTGGCTGGGGTTTTTGTTTTTTTGAAAGGGGGGGGGTGGGGGTTTTGGGAGGTTAATTTAGGTGTTTCATATATTGAGTTAGCTAGCTATAATTAATAGAGAGAAGTGTCCTCTCTTATGTCCGTGCTTGGTCGACGCTACGTACTATACATACGTATAGAGAGGACTAGACACGCTAGCTAGCTAGTAAGCAAACGAAGGAAACAGAAGATCATCATGAACATATATGCATACAGAGAGAAGTGATATCGACCACCTCTCCTTCTCCGAGAGATTGGTCGAACAACAAGTTCTCGTATATCTATCTGACACTACCGGCTACATATATACAATAATTATCTCTTACAAATATAATCTCCTAACATACGGACGCATGGTCCACATAGTATTCTCCGTCTTTAGCGATCACGTGGTCAAGAAAGAATGCCGCCAATTCCTCTTGAATTGCTCACATGCGAGCTGGTGCTAGGAGTTCATCCCGCTTCCGAAACATCTAATTTGAAGAAGGGGGTCAATACATATATATATGAATGAATGAAACTCAACACAAATGATGGTAATAAAATAAAATTGTGAATATTGTTATTTACGCACTTCATATTGTTCGTCAGAGTAGCCCCGCTCACAGGTTGTGTGGCGGATGGACTCGCAAACGTAGTATCCACAGAAATCATTCCCTTGTTCCTGCCACAACCACTTTACAAGAAATAGAGGTCAATCAAACTGATAAGCAAGAATGCCAAATGGTATTGATGAAACTAGCACTTGAATCGCTAGGAGATGCGCGGAACATGCTACTATAGTACTTACTTTCGTGTGTCTAAATTCCAGCTTCTTCGGCAGTCCCGGAGCTTTTTGGTGAATTTTCTCCAAACCCTGCCAGACAAAGAAAACAATTACTTGATATCAGAAATGAACAAAGTTGCTGATATGGTGGATAATGATCGATTTAACTTACTTCTCGAGCATTTGAGTCATGTCCGCATAGTCCTGGGGATCTTTTCATCTCGAGTCCAAGACAGTTACTACTCCTTGCTCAAGCTTAATCTCTAGGAGAATATAGTGGAAGCTGCGCACGCATGCATAACTCATCAATTACATTACTATAACCTTGACTAATATATAAGGGAAACCGAATATGCACAAGACAGTAACACTCACTTGAAGTTGTAAGGAAAGAGTATTATATCTTTGTTTTCATTTACTACCAACGATCGTAGCAAGTTGGCCTCGGTATCTGCGGCATGAAATTTAACCTCAGTTGCATCTATGAGATTTGTGTTAATGAAGCCAATATCACCAATTTGTCTTTTCTTCAATTCGACGATCTTCAATCTGCATAATATAGTGAGGATAATTATAACTACATGCAATGAAAGAGCTGAGCTATATAGAGAGACTTAATGACAGAAGTAGTTCAATTCCAACGAGGTCGTGCTCCTTTTTAACTCTCACATACAAAGTATTCCTCCCCCCAGACTCTCTACAGATTTTCAAGTACCAATCATGCAATCTTCGCATCATTGTTGATAAAGATCTTTCATCTTTGACGAGAGGCTTACCGTACTCGTATCTTTGTATCTGCGCCTCCAAGAAATCATAATGTACATCGCCGGGCAGGTAATCTCCAAGATTGCTATAACCGGGCACCATCCTCGGATCATTAGCGACGATGTCGCTAGGCACCTTGAGCGGGGGGCACGATTGCTTCGCTTGTTCGCCGAGTTGGGCAATTTGTTTCCCAGCTCGTCGTTCTTTCATCCTTTGATCACTGACAGTACTTCCCGACCGCTCCGCTTCGGCAAATAACTTTCCAATAATGCGCTCATAGTTTCCTTTCGGCGGAGACTTGGGTGGTTTTGTCAGGGCAGCCAGAGTGCGCTTCACTTTCACCAGATCTACCTTCTCCTCCGGAGGTGGATATTTATTTGCTTTCACCCCTTCAAAGAAGTTCCTCACTTCTTCTCGCGCGATCTCAGCATTCTCCTCCAGGGTCCTCTCGTATGGTAACTTCTCTGGAGTCTTCAGAGAAGGTCCGAATCTGTATGTCCTCCCGCCTCTGGCTGTACTGCTAGACGCCAGCAGAGCAGACGGAGCGGTTGTCTTCTTTACTTGCTTACGAGGCGGAGGAGAAGGACTACGACGCGCCGGAGCAGCCGGAGCGGTGGCGGGTCTCTTCCGCCCTTGCTGACGAGGCGGAGAAGGACGAGGCTAGCTGCTCGGGCGCGCCAGTGCAGGCAGAGAAGGAGGCGGAGTGCCGCCACGCGCCGGAGAAGGAGCCGGCCGAGTGCCCTGATCGTCACTCGCTGCAGGAGGAGGCGGTGGAGGAGGCGGAGTGCCCTGATTCGTCGGAGGAGGAGGCGGAGGCGGAGGCGTCCAGTTCGGAAGGTTGATGAGCTCCTTCCGCAATAGGCATGGAGTCTTCAGAGCAGAACCCAGCCGAGTCTCCCCTTCACCGGTAGGGTGGTCAAGCTGGAGGTCCTCAAATCCCTCCGTTATTTCATCCACCATCACCCTAGCATATCCTTCTGGAATCGGCCGGCAGTGAAAAGTTGCGTCGGGTTCAGTAGGAAAAACAGAGCCAACAGCCGCCTTGACCTTCATATTAATCCATTGCGTCATAAGGTGGCAATTTTGAGACTCCGTGATAGCATCCACGGAATAGCTGGCAGGAGCCGTCAAGACATGCTCCGGCTGAAGCAGCTCGGTGGAAGCCACGCTGCTTCTCCGCTGAGATGGCGGGGTAGCTTCGGGGGAAGCTTCGGCAGTTCGTTTGCTGCGATTTGCTTCTCGTTCCTCTATCGCTTGTACCCTAGCGTGCAGCGCCTGCAGTTGAGTCTGCTTCACTTTCTTCCTCCTCTCGTGGCATTTGTAACCACCTGCGTCTGGAAACCCAGCCTTCCACGGAATGGAGCCTGGCGTGCCTCGTGTCCGTCCAGGGTGCTCAGGATTCCCGAGGGGCATTGTGAGCTCGTCGTTCTCTCTGTCTGGAACGAACGTCCCTTGCTGCGCTGCTTCAATATAGTGCTTAAGCCTCTTGACTGGTATTTCCATTTGCTCGTCTGTCCAAATGCACTTCCCTGATACAGGGTCCAAGGTTCCGCCAGCCCCGAAGAACCAAGTCCGGCAATGGTCTGACCAGTTAATTGTCTCTAGTTCGATCCCTTTATCAACCAGATCATTCTCAGTCTTGGCCCACTTAGGCCGGGCTACGAGGTAGCCACCTGATCCCGTGCGATGGTGATGCTTCTTCTTCGCAGCATTTTGTTTGTTTGTCGCCGACATCTTCTTACTCTTTTCCGATGTCTTGTGGGCCACAAATGCGGGCCAATGATCTTTGATCTTCTCATATCTGCCCTTGAATTATGGTCTCTCTTTTTTATCGACAAACTTATTCAGCTCTTTCTTCCACCTCCTGAATAGGTCTGCCATCCTCTTAAGAGCAAAAGACTTGATTAATTGCTCTTTAACTGGCTTCTCTGGATCATCCTCTGGCGGTAGGGTGAAATTTGACTTCAGCTCAGTCCAAAGATCATTTTCTGCATATCATTGACATAAGACACCTCAGGGTCTTCTGTAGCCGGCTTTAACCATTGCTGGCTGCTGATCGGGATCTTGTCCCTAACCAGAACCCCGACTGAGCAACAAATGCGCTCTTTGTCCGGATGGGTTCAATCGGTTGGCCGTCAGGCGCGATTGCTATGATCTCAAACCTTTCATCCGAGCTCAACTTTTTCTTCGGGCCTCGTCTCTTTACCGAAGTTGTGCTTGATCCGGAGGGCTAGAAAAAAGAACAAAGACTTAATTAATATGTGTACATACCAAAACAATGAATGCATCAATTAGCTAGTCAGCACAGGCTTAACTAATATATATACCTGGCCAGACTCGGTTCGGTCACCGGAGCCGTCATCACGGTCTCCTTCTTGCACCGGCATTGGGTCACCGGAGCCGTCCTCATGGTTTCCTTCTTGCACCGGCATTGGGTCACCGGAGCCATCATAATCATAGCCAGCTGCTTCCAGACCATCGGTGTCGTTGAGAAACAACGAGCAGACGGCATCACTTCCTCGTGCGATTATGTCCCCAACAACTCTTCTTGTACTTCGTCTCGGGCGGTGTCCATAGTTTCTACAAATATTTATAACATGGCAATTATTATTCAAACATGACAGATTGATATATTAGTGGCAAACGTAGAACTAATATTAATTAGTGGCCTCGATGCTGCTTCTCTAAGGTGTGGGGTGGCCTCGACAACGCTTCAAGGATAAAAAAAGAAGAGGGAGAAGAAAAAAAAGAGGAGAAGAAAGAATAGAGTACTCCTCTATTCTTTCTTCTCCTCTTTTTTTTCCTTCTTCTTCCTCTTTTTTTTATCGGGAATGAGGGTCGTCGAGGGTCGCCGAGCGGTAGAGGAAACCCTAAATAGCAAGTATGATCGGTGTGAGATACATGTGGCCGTCGACGCCCACGTCACTTGTGGGACGTGGATGTAGTGTCCGACACCGACGACCACATGTATCTCACACCGATGATACTTGCTATTTAGGGTTTCCTCT
>NC_041392.1:28926144-28926719 GCF_002162155.2 Triticum dicoccoides | reverse complement strand
CCCTCGGCGACCCTCGAACCCCTCTCGACCCTCGACCCCTCGGCGACCCTCGACCCCTTGACGATCCTAGAACTTTTTTTTCTCCCCGATAACATTTTTTCTCCGAGACAGTTCATATGAATATACAAACATTTGCATATTTACAATAATCAATATCACCAAAAAAATCTATGAATAGAAAAAATACTATTTTTTCTAAAAATCTATCTTTTCCATATATACATGAACATATATATATATATATACACAGAGAACATATATACATACATATATACATTTTTATAAAAATGCAAAAAACAAAAAATCTAAAAAGAAGGACATATAAACAGATATACACACACACATATACTCATACATATACTCATACATATACATATAATCAGGAAAAAAATATCTATATATTTGCAAAAAACAGGGGGAAGAGGGGGGCGGTGCCGGCCCTGACCAAAGCGAGGCAGAGGCGACGACGCGCGAGGCAGAGGCGGGGCGGCGACGGCGTCGGGGAGCCGCGGGGAGGTGACGGCGTCGGGGCGCGATGCGGGGCGCCATGGGGAGGTAACCGCGACGGCGCGGGG
>NC_041392.1:28909732-28925867 GCF_002162155.2 Triticum dicoccoides | reverse complement strand
GACTAAAGGGGGGCATTGGTCCCGGTTTGTGCCACGAACCGGGACCAAAGGCCTCTTTTCAGCAGCCCAAAGGGCGGGAAGCGGCGGCCTTTGGTCCCGGTTGGTGGCACCAACCGGGACTAAAGGGTGCATTGGTCCTGGTTTGTGCCACGAACCGGGACCAATGCCCCCCTTTAGTCCCGGTTGGTGCCTCCAACCGGGACCAAAGGCCTTGCGCTGGCGCGGTGGTGGGAGTTTAGTCCCACCTTGCTAGCTGAAGAGCTCCCGCACCTGTTTATAAGCCCTGCTCTGTGTTCCCTTTCGAACTCCTCTGAACTGCAGGCTTACGGGCCTAATGAGACACTGCAATGCCTGTGGGCTTACTGGGCCTGCTGCGGGCCTGAATCCTGGCCCATGGTTGGGTTTCTAGTCGTATTCAGGCCGTGCTGGCCCAGTAGGTGGCATTTTTTTTGCTATTTATTTTTTCATTTCTACTTAGAACTAAATACTTATAGTTTTTTAGTGATTTCTTTTTTCTTTTAGGTCACAAAAATTATAAACTTTCTGTTAGTGCCATTAGTTTTAAAATTTGAATAGTTTAAATTTGAATTTTTTAAAATTTGTGTGAATCACTAGTTTATGAATAACTTTACTATAAAATTTTGATTTTTGAGTCATTCTTTTTCCTGCTATTTAATATTACTGTGTTTTATCATTATACTCAATTTGGTAATTTTAGTTAGTCATAACAAATATTATAGGCATTTTTTTTCTTTTTTGCTATTTATTTTTTCATTTCTACTTAGAACTAAATACTTATAGTTTTTTAGTGATTTCTTTTTTCTTTCTGATCTTATACCGTAATGCACCGCATACCGGGCATGCGTTCAGATCCTTGTATGCACTGCGGTAGAGGATGCAGTCATTAGGGCATGCATGTATCTTCTCCACCTCCAATCCTAGAGGGCATACGACCTTCTTTGCTGCGTATGTACTATCAGGCAATTCGTTATCCTTTGGAAGCTTCTTCTTCAATATTTTCAGTAGCTTCTCAAATTCTTTGTCAGGCACAGCATTCTCTGCCTTCCACTGCAGCAATTCCAGTACGGTACCGAGCTTTGTGTTGTCATCTTCACAATTGGGGTACAACCCTTTTTTGTGATCCTCTAACATGCGATCGAACTTCAGCTTCTCTTTTTGACTTTCGCATTGCGTCCTTGCATTGACAATGACCCGGCGGAGATCATCATCATCGGGCACATCGTCTGGTTCCTCTTGATCTTCAGCAGATTCACCCATTGCAGCATCATTGGGCATATCGTCTGGTTCCTCTTGATCTTCACCAGCTCCCCTCGTTGCAGCATCACCGTATTCAGGGGGCACATAGTTGTCATCGTACTCTTCTTCTTCCCCGTCTTCCATCATAACCCCTATTTCTCCGTGCCTCGTCCAAACATTATAGTGTGGCATGAAATCCTTGTAAAGCAGGTGGGAGTGAAGGATTTTCCGGTTAGAGTAAGACATTGTATTCCCACATTCAGTGCATGGACAACACATAAAACCATTCTGCTTGTTTTGCCTCAGCCGCATCGAGAAACTCATGCACGCCCTTAATGTACTCGGAGGTGTGTTTGTCACCGTACATCCATTGCCGGTTCATCTGCGTGCATTATATATAATTAAGTGTCCAAATTAATAGAAGTTCATTATCACATTAAAACCAAAATACATACATAGTTCTCATCTAACAACATATAGCTCTCCAGAGCATCTAATTAATTAAACCATACATTGAAACTATGTAAAACATTTCAATGCGAAAACAAATGCGATCATAATCGCAACCAAGATAACAATTGATCCAACGGCATAATGATACCAAGCCTCGATATGAATGACATATTTTCTAATCTTTCTCATCTTCAAGCGCATTGCATCCATCTTGATCTTGTGATCATCGACGACATCCGCAACATGCAACTCCAATATCATCTTCTCCTCCTCAAAATTTTTTATTTTTTCCTTCAAGAAATTGTTTTCTTCTTCAACTAAATTTAACCTCTCGACAATAGGGTCGGTTGGAATTTCCGGTTCACATACATTCTAGATAAATAAAATCTATGTCACGTTGGTCAGCATAATTTTCATAAACAATAAATGAACCAATAGTTATAAAGATAATATATATACCACATCCGAATCATAGACAGGACGAGGGCCGACGGGGGCGGATACCAAAACCATCGCACTATATAAGATGAAATAATAAAAGTAAGAAAATAATACAAGTATCTATGTAAACATACAAGTAAGAATATTTTTTCCTTTCAGAAAGAAGATAAGAACAAGAGGTTCACCACAGTGGTGCCGGCGATGAGCTCGGCGCGGGTGATCGACGGCGGTGAAGACGGGGACGGGGCGTGACGGACCGCTAAATCTAGACAAATATTGAGGAAAATGGAGCTTGGAGGTCGAGCTTGGAGAGGAGAAAGCTTAAGTAGTGTGGCTCGGGCATTTCATCGAACACCTTGTGTGCATAGGAGGTAAGCTAGAGCACCACCAAGCCCTCTCCCCCTCGGCCAGAAAAAACAAAGCAGTGTGCTCTGCTCTTACGCGAGGGGGTATATATATAGGCACCTCATTAGTCCCGGTTGGTGGCATGAACCGGGACTAAAGGGGAGCCTTTGGTCCCGGTTGGTGGCATGAACAGGGACTAAAGGGGAGCCTTTGGTCCCGGTTCAAGCCACCAACCGGGACCAATGGTGGTGGGCCAGGAGCGAGACCCATTGGTCCCGGTTCGTCCCACCAACTGGGACCAAAAGGTCCAGACGAACCGGGACCAATGGCCCACGTGGCCCGGCCGGCCCCCTGGGCTCACGAACCAGGTCCAATGCCCCCATTGGTCCCGGTTTTGGACTGAACCGGGACTAATGGGCTGAACCGGCCTGGACCTTTGCCTCCTTTTCTATTAGTGATCCACAATGCAGTCATGATCACAATAGATCCCTACAAATCTTTATTAAATTAATCCCTCAAAACCCACATGGAAATTTATCCTCAAAAAGCAGATCACCTAAGCTAGCACCACATTGCAATGCAATCTCGTGCCTTAGCTGGGTCACAAACCATCTGGCCAGGCTCCTGATCCATCTTTGCCCATATACTCTCCTCTCACTCCAATGTTTAACACTACACTCCAGCCTGCATAGTCAAGATAGATGTGTTCCCTTGAATAAAGAATGTTAACGGTACCGGCCATGTGTGTGTAAGCGCACAATAAATATGGTAGTATGTTCTATCAGACGTGTGTATGTAACAAGAAAATGACCTACAAAGTTGGCGACAAAGCCCTAAAATTTGTTGGCGTGCTTGAATATATGGCGACAAAGCCCTAAAATTTTTCAATTTCTGTAGATCCCAAAGCTTGACACCATCAACGGTGGCATTTTAGGGGGATGGTAAAAATATCATAATAATGAAGGCATCCAACATTGTGCACACTGTTTTTATGGGGCACATGCATAATGGCAGGAAGTTACTATTTTCAGAGAAGGATACAGCAGTATTGGGTCCAACATGCCCCTCAAAATTTGAAATATCTAACTACATACAAAAAAGAAGTTCCATTCGGAAATATATATCAAGCGCAGACATGTGTGACCATCTGAAAGGTATTCCTGACAATTGCAGTACGAACCTGAGTCTTCACATACAAAATTTTCATAAACTTTAGTAGTTCATGTTCCAAGATGAGAACATTTAGGTGGAAAGACGCATATGTATATCCTGAAGCCTCTGCCAGTCTGATAAAAAATTAGCATTGCATACACATGTATGCAAGTGCACACATGGGAACCGCTGAATGTAGCCTATGCGAGTGGACCTGTGAGAAGGCAGGAACATGTTAAAATATCATAGAAGAACCAAGGGCCATCCCTGGCAGCGGCCACAAAATACTTCCGAATCACATGCACAGTAATAGCTTTGACCTGAGATTTTAAAATGAAAGAAATTCAGTTTAAAAACATGATTTGGTCAAAATGAGGAATATTTTACAAAAAAAATGATCCCAAAAGGACAGTAACTCTAGAAAGAAAACACTACTAACAATGGTGCAAATAAGGGCATATGAAAGAAACACTATCCAACAATAGAAGTATGGAAGTGTACTCCATGTCTGGTAAAAGAAGTTGCTATGTTATCCATACCATTCCTACTGTCAAGTGTCAAGATAGAGTGAAAACATATTTCTTGAGATATTAGCTTCTATTCTATATTAAGTGAATGGTAAACTTGGTTGCTCCAGAACTTAAATGACCAAATTTAAATTTTGTTCTTGAAGCTTCACAAGTTTCCCAAATTCTAACCATCAACTCAAATCATTGATGAATACACACAAGCGTACCATTGAGAAATTACCTTTAGGGTCTCTAATGAAGAAGATGAAGTGCTTGCATAAACTGAAAAACTCTACTCCTCAAAGTGTTGGATATTTCATTGTACAACATTTCGTATCCGACCATCATTGGATTGCATAGCTAGCAGCAGGACCTCAGTGATAACCAATAGCTGAAACAACCTGTAGTGTGAAGGTGACCCAGTAGAGCATATAGGATATTATTATCTCAAGGAAAAAATGAAAAACAAATTGGCTGGATCCTCTCTTTTTTTAATTTGCGGCCCTATGTCTCATAGAGAGAGTAAAGACAATCTATTTTCAAGCCACTTTGCCTAATGGAAATACAAACCAGTAATTTAAACAAGTGAGAATTAACATCTCCTGTCCTAGATAAGAAGAACAAAATAAAGGCTCTTTTACAATCTATATCCTCCCCATCTGCAAAACAATTAGTGTCAATACATATATCACTGCAATTTACGTCACCATTGACGTGCAGATCTAGCAAGGACGACACCACTGGAGCTGTCACCATGGTTAACTCAATAAAGGGCAAGCAGTGTGCTTCTGCTCCGCGTCTCTCACCGCAAGCGTCCACGTCCACAACTATGGGCGCTCACATGGCTGCCGGTGTTCGAATCCATCGCTAGGGCTGCACTTTCATGGGCAAACTGATTTAGGCATGATCTTGTTTTAAACTACATCATTTAATAAGAAAAAGAAGCACAATCCATGACAACACAAATCTGCAAAATAGCACAAATATTTCCGCAGAATCGACAATAGCACATTCTGTAAAAACTATTGTACACATTAGCAAAAAAATTGTGCACAATAACTCAACATTACGACACACTCTCCACAAAAATAGCATTAAATATCTCACATTCTCTTGAAAGATAAAGAACACAAAGGAGTTGGGAGGGAGATAGATGCCACACTCGATACCTTTTATAGCTGCCAATGCATGGAGCAACACGTTGCGGAGGAGATCAGGGGGGAGCTGGCTGTAGGGAGGAGAAAATGATATCTAGGCGGTGCTTGAACATAGAACGAGATGGCTGCGGAGGGTCGAGCTCGGGGTGGGGCCTGAAGATGAGGAGGTCGACAGCAGAGTACGGCGCTTGAATAGTGTGGCCGTTCTCCATGGCCACCCGCCTCCCGTGCTTCCTGCCGGCAAACACAACAATGCAGCCTCCAGCTCCAGCCTGCACGTCCGCTTCCTCTGCTGCTGTACAAGGGCGGGGCCGCCCGCAATAGAGACGAGGGTGGAGGTGAGACGACGGCTTGCCTGCTTGGCGACGACGGCGGGAAGTGAGATGGGCCGATTGCGGCGGCAGCACGTCCGGGACGGAGGAGGTGAGATGGCGGCTTGCCTTCTTGGGGACAACGGCGCCAGGTGAGATGGCTCAGCAGCGGCGGCAGCGCGTCCTGGATGGCCGCATCAAGGCGAGGAGGTGAGACGGCGTCTTGCCTCCTTGTGAGATGGCTCGGCCGTGGCACTGCAGTTTGAGGGACGGCTCCTCGCGACGGATTAGGATCTAGACTGGCGAAATGGCGTGTACAGGATGGTGGGCGCGCGGTGGCAATTTTTCCAACAGCTTGTTTGGTAAACACTCGGCCAGGGGAATGACAGTTTGCACAAGGGTGTTTATGAAGGGATTATGCATGGGAAGTAGATTTTTACTCCCATTCCCTTGTTTGGTGTATGATGGGAATTGGCGTGGGATAAAACTCTGCTCACGAATTAACAGGATACCACTCCATCTAATCAAACAGTGGACTTTTAATCTCCTCACCCCTCAACTCTCATTCCCCATCTCTAATTCCCCTGAACCAAACATGCTGCAAGGAGAAGATGCGATCAGGATGGAGGGGTTCCGAGAGATGGGGGCATGGATGAATTTGTGGGTCGTGGTTGTTTTCTCTTTCGGTTTCTGTTTCCCAGCTTTAGTGGGTCGTGCTCGTGCGGGACGCCTCGAAGCCAAAAAGAAAAAGGAAAAAAATCATGCGGGATGTGCGAGGTAGCTATCGATAGGAGGAGGGTTAAAAGCGAGGTCGAGCCATTATGACGTTCGATTCTCCTTTAATAGTAGAGATGCCGCGTAATAGAAAGAAAAAGGTTAACACGGAGAGGCGACAAGTCTCATGAGACGAAAAAGAAGCAGCTGATTTCTCCTAGACCCGGACCCTCAGCCCCGCAGCCATAGGCGGCTATAGCTGGGCACAACGGAACTCTCCCCGGTTCCATCTACTATCTCCATCTGCCACCCTTGCACTTGCATTTTTTTTATGCCCCCCACCTGTCCTCTGAAACGGACAAGGATGCATTGGACATTCCATCCTCCTCAGGGGAAAATAATAAATAAAAATACGTACTTCGCTCTGCTTAACTGCTCCCTGCTGTGTGTCACCGAAATATCTGCCCTTGACGGATGAGATTGTTTACGGAGAAACTCACATGCGCGGCAGCTAGTAGCTCGTACCACCACCACCACCACAAGAACTTCCCGTGAGATTTGCTGTGGCTTAATATTTATTAAGTGAGAAAAAAAAACAGAACATTGTTTCACACGAACTTCCCGTGAAATCTGCTGGCTCCAAATACGTCCGTCCTTGACCGAATTCCGTGCTAACCTGGCCCACAACCAATTGATCGTACTACCAACCTCGAAATTAAAATCCATAGGCAGACTATATAATTATTATACACTCGTTTGGGTTTATCTTGAACAGAAAGCGATCCGCTGGCATCACCAACCGCCGTCCGGCCCCTCCAATCGCAGCCCCACTCCATGCATCGCGGGCAGGCAGGCGGACCAAAAAACGCACCGATGCGCATCACACGAGACTGACAGCAACTCCAACGATCCCACCGAAACAGAGCCTGCTTTGTCCGCCTTTTGTGGTTGCCGTGTCTGCCCCTTTAGGCTGCTCCCAATGCATGGGTGTTTAGATGAGGTGCTAAGCACATTAAATAGCTTAGCGGCTATACTCCGCAATGCATAGGTGCTTAGCTTATGGTTGCTAAGCTTGCTTCATTTAATGATTTAGCAACTAAAACTCTTCATGTATTGATAGGCTTCCTTCCTTTATGTTTTGTCTAGATTCACGCGCTTAACATCGTTTCTTCCTGGGGTCACCACACTCATCTCTCTCTTCTTAAATAACTTGCCACATCAGATTTTTTGCCTACGTGGAAGGCTTAGCACCTGTACGAGGTGGAGCATTGGGAGGGGCCTTATTTGTTTGAGTTGGCAATGTGTCCAACACACGGACGCATTTTCGTCCGCGCGGTCGGTACGCGCACTTTTTTTCCTTCCTTTACGTGCATATCAAAAAAATTTACCCCAAATACACATAATTCAATCAAATTCAAATATTTCATGGTTTCTTAACCAAATAATATCTCATAGTTTACAAGAATAAAATTTAAATTATCACAAATACATTTGAAAAAAAGAACAGTATATATATTGGTTGCCAGTATGAGCCCACGTATACCCAATCAAATCATCTTGCAGTTGAATGTCAATTTCACAATCACGCATTAATGATTAAAATTCGGTGAATTGTGATCGCACAAACAGTCATCACCTTCCAAAACTTCTTAGTGCTCCAAATTCTAGCAGGATACGGAACGATGCCCCGTCGAGATTAAAGAAGGCCAAAGACACGCTCCACATCCTTCCTAGCACTCTCTTATTGTTGGGCAAATCTCTTCCTCTTATCTCCTACAGGGTTGGGGATTGTCTTCACAAGAGTAGTCCACTGAGCATAGATATTGTCAGTTAGGTAGTATCCCTTGTAGTAGGGGTCGCCATTGATCTCAACATTGATCTCTAGGCAGTTGCCTTCTGCAAGCCTTGCGAATACCAGAGAGCGATGAAGCATGTTAAATGCCATTGTGAGAGCACCCCGCAAAAAAATGCCATTGTGAGAGCCGGCCAGGCCAAAGAAAGAGTGTCAAATTCAGAGATCTTGTGAGGTCACAACCTCTAGTATGACAGTGAAAGCTTTCACATGGCCCCTATACTGCCCCTGCCAAACAGAAGGACAATTCTTCCACTCCCAGTGAATGCAATCTATACTACCAAACATCCCCGGAAATCTCCTACTGGCATTGGTCGCCAACAACTGGCTTGTATCTGCAGCAGCTGGATCTCCCAAGTACTCCGGGCCAAATGCTTGTACCACAGCCTTGCAAAACTTGTACATGGAGTCTAGTCACGTGGGCTCGCTCATTCGGACATACTCATCAATGAGACCACCGGGTACTTCGTATGCAAGCATCTGAATAGCTGCAATGCATTTATGATAAAAGAGGAGAAGCCAATCTTTCCCGGGGCATCCTCATTGCACTCAAAGTAGTTGTTGTATGCCACCACCCCTCCCGGATACGGTTGAACACATGCCTAACCATCCGGAAGCGGCGCCAGGATATGTTGTGTTTGAAGGGCGGGCCAGTGGACTCAGAGTAGTCTTGCTAGAGTAGGCGATGGCCTGTTACAGACCGATCTACTAGTGGCGGCGCTATAGGGAAGGGAGAGGGGATAATTGAGAGAGGAAGAGGAAGATTAGGCTCTGGAGGAGAAGGACAACGTCTCTCTCTCAGCCGGTTCGTGATTCAGTTTCTCGATGATCCCCACTTACAGGACTCTGGCCTAGTTATACACAAATGGCAGGCCCCTTGTCGAGTACGACCCAACTGCAGGCCCATTTAGCGATGCGTCGCTGGTCTCCTTAGCACTCCTTCACGCTGACGCTGGGACCGTGGGGTCCCGTTCCAGCTGGCGAGTCCGGCCCTCCCTGTCGGCCGTGACATTCGCCCCCTCTTGAGAACCGGCTTGACCCCAAGCCGGTGCCAGCGGAAAACGAAGCTGAAGGTCTTGTGGTTCTTCCCAGGTAGCCAGTGAAGCGGGGAGCTCACTCCATTGCACCAGGACCCTGGGTTGTAGCACACCCTGCATCTTGCTGAGCCTGTGTTCCAGTATGGATGCTGGCTGGTGCTCTGCCTGCAAGATAGTGTTAATTGGGGGCAAAGTGGCACTCACTGGAATGTCCAGGGTCACCATCTTCTTCAGCTGAGACACGTGTACCACAGGGTGGATTTTGCTGCCTTCTGGAAGTGCCAGTTTGTAACTCACTGCGCCAACACGAGCGATGATTGGGTATGGTACATAGTACCGGAAGGCCAACTTCTAATGAGGTCGTTGAGCCATGGATGTTTGCACAAACGGCTGCAGCTTGAGGAACACTGAGTCACCAACAACAAATTCATGATCCGTGCGATGTTTATCAGCTTGTTTCTTCATACGATCCTGGGCACACTTGAGATGTTGTTGCAAGTGTTGCATCATCACTTCGCGCTCCCGCAGCCATGACGCTAAATCAGGCACTGAGCACTCTTCCACTTGCACCACACCAAACTCACGAGGCAAGTGGCCATAAATCACCTCAAATGGCGTGCGCCCCAGCGAGGAATGAAATGAGGTGTTATACCAATATTCAGCAAGAAAGAGCCACTTACTCCAATTACCCGGACAAGAATGGACCGCACAGCGAAGATACCCCTCCAAGCATTGATTCACTCGCTTCATTTGGCCGTTCGTTTGAGGGTGGTACGATGAGCTCATGGGCAATTGAGTCTGAGATAGCTTGAACAGTTCTTGCCACGCAACACTGGTGAATATGCGATCACGGCCCGAGATGATGGCTAGCGGCAGGCCATGCAGGCGAAAGATGGTCTTCATGTAAATGGTTGCCACCGTCAGCACTGTGAACGGGTGAGTCAAGGGCACGAAGTGAGCATACTTCAAAAACTTGTCAACAACCACCAAAATGACGTTATAACCACCTGATCGGGGAAGGCCTTCGATAAAGTCTAATGACACCACTGCCCACGGCTTCTTTGGAATTGGTAAGTGCTGCAACAATCCAGCAGGTGATATCCGTTCAGTCTTGGTTCTCTGACAAGGCACACATGCCCTAATATATTGTTTGATCATGTCTTTCATGCCTTTCTAGTAAAAGAGTCTCTTGATGCGGTTATAAGTTGCATGAAATCCTGAGTGACCCCCGGCAACACTGTCGTGTAAGGAAGTTATCAGGGATCGTTGGGTGTTGGTATCGACCCCCACCCAAATACGGTCGCAATATCGAATGATGCCATCCTTCAGAGAATACCCGTGTTCATCTGGTGTCTGTACTGCCAGTTGGGCCAACTTCTGTTGTGCTTCAGGGTCGACACGATAGCTCAAGGCAATGACTTCCAACCAGGCAGGCTTACAGACAGATATTGCTACCAGTTCTGCACCTGCCGGATGATCACGACGAGAGAGAGCATCTGCGGCCCGGTTAGTGATCCCTGTTTTGTACTGGATGACGAACTGCAGACCAACCAGCTTGGTAAACGCCCTCTGTTGGATTGGTGTGTTCAACCTCTGGTCGGTTAGATTGAGCAAGCTTTTTTGGTCTGTTCGGATAGTGAATTCGGCATGTTGCAAGTACGGCCTCCAATGATCGATTGCCAATAAGAGAGCAAGACATTCCTTTTCATAGGTAGAGAGCCCTATGTTTTTCGGTCCTAATGCTTTACTAAGGTAGGCTATAGGATGTGAGTCTTGCATCAGTACTGCTCCCACACCGGTAGCACTGGCATCTGTTTCAACAACAAATCGCTTGGCAAAATCGGGCAATGCTAAGACTGGTGCTTCAACCAATGCCTTTGTAAGCTCTCTAAATGCTGTATCAGCTACTGGTGTCCAGATGAAGATTGTCCCTTTTTTGAGCATATCAGTCAATGGTCTCGAGATCACCCCAAAATTTCTGACAAATTTACGGTAGTACCCTGCCAATCTGAGAAATCCTCGGAGCTTGCGAACTGAGTCTGGCCGCGGCCAATCCCGAACTGCCTGAACCTTAGTGCTATCCGTGGCCACACCGGCGTCACTGATCTGATGCCCCAAGTAGTTGATGCGATTTTGCTCAAACATGCACTTAGAAAGTTTTGCCTTCAACCCATTGTCCGAGAGTAGCTGCAGAACCGGCCTGGGCAACCTCACATGAGCTGTCCAGGTACACATGTGGACCAGAATGTCGTCCATAAAAACTAGCACTCCTTTGCGGAGGAGAGGTGAGAGCACCCAGTTCATGCCACCTTGAAAAGTAGCTGCCCCTCCCGTGACTCCATAAGGCAGTACCCGAAACTGAAAATGCCCTTGATGGGTCTTAAAGGCTGTTTTTGGTTCGTCCTCCTGTACAAGACTTCACACCTCCATCAGCAATCTTGACCACCATTGGTTTCTGTAGGCGAACCTGTCCGTGCACCCGCTCTGCAATTTCTTCACTGATAAAACTATGTGAGCTGCCCGAATCGACCAAAATCAACACTTCCTTGCCGCAATCGAGCCCACGAGCCGCACTGTGCGAGGAGTAGTATGTCCCGTAGTGGCAACCTTGGATATGCACATGAGTACCTCTTCTTCATCTTCTAATTCAGGCATCGCTGGTTCCACTTGCTCTGCTTGCAGTATTTCCAGTAGCTCTTCCACAATGTGTAATTGAATAGTTGGTCCACATTAGTGTCCTGGCCCCCATCTTTCACCACATTCGAAGCATAATCCGCGCATACGGCGGTAGTTGCAGAGAGTGGCAATTCGATTATCGCCGAGGCCTTGCTCATGCTGATCAGGTGCACGGGCTGCTTCTCTGGCCCGATTATCATCATCAGCGGCTGGCGGACCCGGCAACATTTGTCGAGCTGGAAGTGCGCCGAAGGCCAACAACGGTCTTGGCGCCGGTTGCCGTGGTGGGGCCGTGTCCTGACGCCGGTACTCACACCGCGGCAACGCCTCCAGTAGCTCTTCCTGTAACGAAGCAAGAGAGAAGGCAGTTTCCAGATTTTTTGGTAGCATAACACCAGCTCTAATTTCAGTTCTAAGCCCTTCCAGAAATTGAGTGGTATAATAGATGGAATCAAACGCCGGGCTGTGAGCTAGAATGTGATGCATTAGTTCCTCAAAGTGTTGCATATAAGCACTCACTGTACCCGTCTATTTCAAGGTGTTAAACTGCCGAATATGTGCTTGATATTGCTCACGCCCGAATTTGGTACTCAACGCACCACAAAGTGTGTCCCAGGTGAACATCCTATGCTGCGATTCATGCAGTTGCAGCCAACGGGCTGCGTTGCCTGTGAAGTGCAAAGTCGCTAGCCTAACCCACATATCCGGAGCAATTCCAAAAACATCAAAGTATTTTTCACATCTATTTTTCCAGAACTGGGGATTGTCTCTATCGAAGGATGGAAAATCCATCTTTGGTAGCGCCCAATGTGCGTGATGTGAGTAAGAGGGGTGTGATTGTTCTTGTATTTCCCCCGGAATCCCAAACTTATGCACATCTAATTCGGTCGAAGGGCAAATTTCAGAGGGAGGAGTACACGCACCCTTGACCGGAGGTGGCATTTGGGTAGTGACTACCCGATATGCCGGCCCCCTAGAGTTGTTGATCCCGTCGTGGCCATGTTGCCCGTGGTTGCGTTGGTTGGAATCCGTCGCCGTCGACCCCAAACGCACCACTGTGTCGCCCTCCGGCGTCGGATCAGGAGGCGCCGCGAGCAGGGGGTGAAGGGCGATGCGCCCCACCTGCGTGCGCAACTCGTCGACTTGTTGTTCGAGATGGGTGACCGCCGGCCTCCAGAGCTCCAGAGACTGCTGGATCGCGTCGAGGCGGGCCTCGTTGGCCACCCGCCCATCGTTGACAGCCTTGGCCAGTGCTGCGATTTGTTCCTCCATTGCTGCCGCCCGCTTGGCTTGTTTCGTCTGGTAGCGGGGCTTGGGGTAGGCAGTCTCCAGATCGACGGACTGGACCTCTGATACCAGATGTTACAGACCGATCTACCAGTGGCGGCGCTACAGGGAAGGGAGAGGGGATAATTGAGAGAGGAAGAGGAAGATTATGTTCTGGAGGAGAAGGACAACGTCTCTCTCTCAGCCGGTTCGTGATTTCAGTTTCTCGATGATCCCCACTTACATGACTCTGGCCTAGTTATACACAAATGGCAGAGCACGCAGGCCCCTTGTCGAGTACGACCCAACTGCAGGGCCATTTAGCGGCGCGTCGCTGGTCTCCTTAGCATCCTTCACGCTGATGCTGGGACCATGGGGTCCCGTTCCAGCTGGCGAGTCCGGCCCTCCCTGTCAGCCGTGACATGGCCGCTCTCTCTGTTGCCGGAGTATGCCTTGGGATCAAGCCCCTGAACATCGGCCGGTGCCTACTAATGTGGTCATGGACGACCAAAGCAACAACCACAATATCCTCATCATTGGACGACTAATAATTCGAATCACAAATGAAATTGTTGAAAAAGTACGCGTCATCGGAGTCTATCTGTACCTTGCCGGTGAACCGTTGAACACCTGCATGTGTAGTGGAAGAAGCTGACTGGTGCAGAGCCTCGCGCCTCTCTGAGACCAGGTAGCAGGCCTATTGGCATGGAAGCGAACGTGGCGGCGTCCGGCGAGTGAGGTGGACGCGCAAGGCGGTGCTGCCGGCGGTGGAGGCAAGGGGATGCCGTCGATGTTGGAGTGCGGCGACGACGACGAAAATAGACCCCCAACGACAGAGTATGGTGCACTCGTGGGGTGGCGTGCTGCTGGGGGAGGTATTTGGGCGTGGGCGGCGACAGTGAGGAGGGGCGGCTGGATGCGGTGGCGGCCGATGAGGGGCAAGGGAAGATAGGCGTAGTCGTCGTGTGCGTTCGCCGCGTGTCTGCGCTGACGTAAATGTGGCCTAAATTTGAGCCTGATAATGAGTCAAAAAACGTGTACGGATCCGTTTGCGTCGACGCGTTGGGCGTCTTTTGTGTCCGTTTCAACCCGAACACTTTGGGTCAGCGGGGATGGAATTGCTGTGACACTGGCTGAGACAGCGCGTTTGGTTGTTTAAGGAAAAGGGATTGGGAATTTATGAGAGGGAGTTGCCTGAGGGATTAGGCTTGGCAAGTGGACTATTAGTCCTAATCCCACGTTTGGTGTGGGGCGGGAATTATATGTGGGAATAATTCTAATGAACAATGGAGAAAGAATGGGACACGCAAATGTTGAAACAAAATCGTAACATGTGAAGGCAAAAAAAAGAGTAGAAAGGGAAAATAGATCTGCATTGGTCTGTAAAGGAAAAATAAACGAATCAAACTTTATTACGTAGCAAAATCAGATGGGCTACACGCTGCTGGGTGCCCCTCTTACATGAGATGTGCTCGTGCTTGGCATTGCATCTGCAGATTAGTAAGCAGTTAGAGCTCGCCGATTTATTTGGAGGAAAATGATGTCGCTGCAAGTAAGATTTTTGTGGAGTTTTTTTCTTTTTTTGCGGGAGGTGGGTCAATAAATTTGTAACAATTTTCTTCCATGCGTCAACTCCCATTCCTTCATGGAATTACCAGGGTCCCCCAAGAAAAAGATCGATGGGAGTTGGGCCTCCTAATTCCCCTTCCCCTTCCCTTGTTAATTCCCAAGTCCATGAACCAATCAAAAGATTTTTAGTCCCAGCCACCTTAAATTCCCATTTCCTAGCTCCAACTCCCCCCAAACAAACAGGCTAAGAGCATTACTAGTAGAACCCTCAAACCCTCAAATCTAAAAAGCACTTTTAAGGGTTGAGTTGTGCCACTTTTTGACACTTTTAAGGGTTGAAAAACAGTGGCAAATACTAGAACCCTCAAACCCAACCCGTAAACTGCTTTAAGGGTTGGATTTGAGGGTTCTAGTCTTTGACTCAACCCCAACCTTTAAATCTATCATTTGGCATCTCATAATTTATGACAACAAGAACACAATCAACTTCCAAACAAACTACCAAATGACAATCATTGATGCATGGTTTAATAGTTTACATCACAAAATCATCATCTTCCTCCTCTCATCGGCACCATCACCAAAAGTTGCACCTCGGCGCCATCTCCTAGACCACAAGCGGGCTCCATCAAGCATCTCCATCGCCACCGATGGAGTCGTACACACCGCCATCACCACAACTACTCATCGGAGTGTCACCTCGAAAAGTAGAGGACGCAACACGAAACATCCTCTTCCTCTCCGCGATGTCCTCCTTGTAGTCCTTCCACCATTGCAATTGGTCTTGATCCATGTCCTTCTTGGACATCATCATGTGCTCTTTCTCCTCCACCATGAGTTCTTTCCATACCTTTGCCTCTTTGAGCTTGATCATCCTCTCCTCCAACTTGGCCTTGCGCTTTGCTTCTTCACGCTTTGCTTCAACTTGTGCAAGCTTGACCTCTTTCTTCTTCTCGGTGATAAGAAGCTTCGTCTCCAATGTCTTCGTTGTCAATTCCTCTCTTGCCTTCATCATGTGGTCCATCTTCTCCCTTAGGCTTGACGCCTCTTCTTCCATCTTCACCCTTAGCTTGCCCTTCTTGTTTCCCTCGGGCTTGCCCACGTTCCTCTCCTCCTCATCTTCACTATCATCCATCCTTAGCATTGCCGACTTCTTGGGTGCGGTCTCTTGATCCCTCAACTTCCACTTGTCAAAGGTTTGAAGAATTGACCAAACATGCTTAAATGGGAACGCCTTGCCCTTGGAAGCGGCCATCTCCTTGTACCTCATGCCGGCAATTGTCTCCTATCAACCACACATAAATCACATAAGAACCCACCAATAGCATAGTGCACACACATAATCAAAATAGTGAAGAAATATGTACTCACATAGTCACTCTCCACGGTTCCACTA
>NC_041392.1:28908074-28908737 GCF_002162155.2 Triticum dicoccoides | reverse complement strand
GACGCGGCGGCCGACGCGGGCGGGACGGGCGGGGCGGGAACGGCGGGCGGGGGTGCGGCGGCGGAGGGGCCTTCCATGGCCGGCGACGAGGAGGAGGGCGCCGAGACGCGGGCGGGAAGGGAGCGGTTGCCTCCCGCGCGAACGAGGAGGCAGCGACGAAGAGGAGTGCGGGCTGGGGGGAGATTTCCCCCTCAACCCCTACTTCTACAGATTGCAAATTGGTTTGAGGGTTGGACCTCTAAATTTTTTTACGGGTTTGAGGGTTTAGAGGTTCTAGTCTACGGCGTTTTTCCGGCGAAAACTGTAAAAAAGCGGTTACTTTTAAGGGTTTGAGTGTTTAAGGGCACTACTAGTAATGCTCTAAGAGATCAAGACCGACCGAACAAACGAACAGCGACCCTTCCTCCCTGGACTGGGCGCGTCGCCGTCCCAATCATCCCGTCCCCATCCCCACGCCCCGAAGCAAACGGGCGGGCCAAATCCACGCCGTGTTTTTTTTCGAAATCCAACGTCCGCCCCCAGCACAGCACAGCTAGCCCAACACCAAGACCAAACCACCCGAGCCGGCCGCCAGCCTAGCCCACCTCCACCACGCCACGCCACTCCGCCAACCCCCCTTCCCTTTCCCCACTCCCTTCCGCCGTCGTCAACCCCATCACCGGC
>NC_041392.1:28900687-28907746 GCF_002162155.2 Triticum dicoccoides | reverse complement strand
CCCTCCCCCTCCCCTCTGCGCGGAGATCTGACCGCCCGACTGACGGGCCCGAGGCGGCGGACCGGAAGCGGAACCGGGACCCCAACCCGGCCGAGATGGGGGACTTCAACGTGGCGCTGGTGATCGTGGCGGCGGTGGTCAGCGTGCTGGTGCTGCTCGTCAGCGTCTACCTGCTCGTCAACTACCAGCACCCCGACGACGCCAACCAGGCCTGGTTCCCCAAGCTCGTCGTCGTGCTCGGCATCACCGTCGCCGTCCTCTCCATCCTCATGCTCCCCGCCGACGTCGCCAACCGCCAGGCCTGCAAGCGCGCCGTCTACAGCGGCGCCTGCGCCCTCACCCTCCCCATGAAGACGCTCTGGCTCGTCGTCTACATCATCGACGCCGTCCTCGTCTTCCTCGTCATCCCATTCGCCATGTTCTACTACGAGGGCGACCAGGACAAGTCGGTTTCGATTCTTCCTTCCTTCCGCGCTCGGCTTGCTTCGCTGACTGACTAGATCCGTTCTCTTCTGCTCCTGCGTCCAGGTCCGTCGGGAAGAGGCTCAAGAGCGCCCTCATCTGGGTCGTCGCCTCCGCCGTCGTCTGCGGCCTCATCCTCGGCATCCTATACGGTGCGTATGCGTGCGGATCCCTTGCCTTTTGCGACGCTCTGCTATGCTCGCCCCTAATCTGCTTTGGGATAATCTGAACTGATTTGGGCTTGAAATGTGAATCTCGAGGTGTTGCTCTGCATTTCAATTCTAATTTGGATTGGAGGGGCCTCGAGCTTCAAAGCTTTCACGTTTTTCATCCATGAGCAGCCAATGCTGTACAGCCAGATCTGAAACCCGGTTTACAGTTACTTTTTGCTGGGTTCATCCTACCTGTGTTTGTCTAGTGCCCATTGGACCTCCGAATTGTGTTTTTTCACAGCTTGTTTTGTTGTACTAGGCAGTAGGCTCTACATTTTGACTGTTGAGCATTCACCGTATGGAACATAGAGAACAACACATCATTTTGTCCATGTCATTTTCGCAATGGTGGGCAGCATCCATCTTTCTGCCTCACATCACGTAAAAATTACTCCATGTTGCTACTGACTGCATTTGTGGTTCATCCTTCCTGTCTGTATCTATACTGTACCCATTTAGGCCTCCTTTGGTTTAGAGGAATTTCATAGGAATTCTAGAGGATAGGATTCTTATAGGATTTTTTCCTTTAGAGCCCTTTGGTTCATAGGAATGGATTCCTATTCCTACATAGGATTGGTTCCTATCCTCCACATTTCATAGGAAAATAAAAAAGAGCCTAGACTCAATGGAAAAGTTCCTTTGGTGTCAACCAAATGACATCTTGTTTCCTATTCCTACTCATAGGATTCGAGATACATGTCATCTCATTTCCTACAAGATTCCTATTCCTATGATAATCCTATCCTATGAACCAAAAGAGGTAGGCTCTTGAATTTTCTACTGCGCCCACTTGTTTTCTTGTCCTAGGTTGCAGCTTATACATTTGGACTCGTTAGTTTCAACCACCTAGGAAACGTAGAAAACAACATTTCATTTTGTCCTGCTCATTTGACGCATCTCCATGTTTCTTGGTCACATCACATAGACGCACCTCCATTCATGTGAACTGCTTACAATGCGTGATGTTTCACTTTATACCTCTCGTGACGTTAACTTCTTACTAATCTGTGATGTCTTGACTTTACCTGACTGCACTTCCACTTTGTTCCTTCAGCACTTATTGGTAAAGTGGACTTCACTGTCAGGCACCTCTCTTCATCTGTCCAGGCATTTCCAAATCCAAACCAGTTCAGTGCATTCACAAGTGGCCAACCTTGCATCGCTCCATTGACCCGTCAGGTTAACCCGCTGATGGAATTATGCTTTCTTGCGTTTCACTTCATGTAGCTCATCATTTCATATTTTTCATCTGGCGGCTGACTTGTTTTATGTTTTCTTTTCTTCAGTGTTCAGCTAATACTGCACCTGCTAACTCCCAAACAACCTGGACAATGCGCGCTACATTCCCCGAATACGTGGTTGCCCTTGCTACCATTGTTGGATCTGTGCTCTTCACAGTGAGTTTTACTTCAATGTTTACAATTAGGTTGATCACTGTTTTTTGTAGAGCTAGCATCTGATAGTTTAGTTTGTACTTTTGTTTGTTTCTTGGACAAAGCTGTATCAGAAACAATTTTAACCATGTATTTTTTTTCCAATTGTTTAACTGCTGCATGCAATCGTGCTGGCCTCTTTCTGTACAGTTCTGGCTTGGCATATGTTAACAACTCTGTTTATTTTATAGATATTTGGTGGTGTTGGCATTGCTTGCCTTCCATTGAGTCTTATATTCTCGTTTGTCCGGCGTCCAAAAGCTGTCATCACACGCTCACAATATATAAAGGTGTGTATAGTTTCATATGCTTTATTTTTGTTATGGAGACTGTTTGCCTCAACTGATTACAGCGAAAGTTTCTGTTTCATGTAATTATTGGGTGATTTAGATATCGATCTGACCTTGAGGTTGAAAATGTTTCCTTCAGGAAGCTACTGAATTAGGTAAGAAGGCCAAGGAATTGAAGAAGGCAGCAGAAGCCCTTCACCAAGAAGAGAGAAGTGGGAACAAAGGCAGAAAATGGCGCAAAAACGTGAAGGCTGTCGAGAAGGTATGCTTGCCCTTCAAACGGATGATATGCTTTGAAGCTTTAGTTGCATTCATACAAACCATTCTCTTTAATATATTGTACATCTTTCTGTGATGTTCTGTTATGCTATTAACTAATATCATGTTTAACTTTCCATCTTAATCATTAGGAGTTGTTACTTTTGGAAAATGACATGAATGCTCTAGAAGAGATGTACCCTCAAGGAGAGAAGGTAACTACTCTAGATTCTTATATTCATTGTTTTTTATGGTTGTCACTTACTCTTGTCTTGACATCCATTATGGTGCAGGCAGAGGCCACCTGGGCTTTTACAGTGCTTGCTTACATTGGGAAACTCATATTCGGCATTGTTGGGTAAGTGTAAATATATATCTGAACTGTACATTCATTCAGTCTAACGTATTTGCAATTGGGTTCGTCTGACAATGATTTATGATCTCAGGTTAATTGTATCGATTGCTTGGGTTGCACATATTATCATATACTTGTTGGTTGATCCTCCTCTATCTTCTTTCCTGAATGAGATCTTCATAAAGCTGGACAGTGTTTGGGGTGCGTTTCTGATCCTTGATATTGTTCTCAACTTATCCAGTTATCCTCTGTGAATAAACTGATTAATCTTTTGTTTGTGTAAACTGATTAATCTTTTGTTTTGTGTACCAGGTCTGCTTGGGACTGCTGCTTTTGCATTCTTCTGCTTCTATCTCCTCATCGCAGTGATTGCTGGAGAAATGATGCTTGGCCTGAAATTAGTTTTCATCACAATTCACCCAATGAAGTAGTTGACTTGTGCCATGACACTATTTTCTTTCTGGTGTCTTTTTTTTTACATTTACTAACAAACATTCAACTCGTTTCAGATGGGGAGGAACGTTGATGAACTCTTTCCTGTTTAATGTTGGACTGATCCTACTTTGTTCCATCAGGTATGCTGCCGATGTCTTCTGTTAGAAGTCCATGTCTTCCTCTAACTTCCAATGAAATGTTTGAAGGCTGTAACTTTACAAGAACTAAAGAATGTAGTGGAGATACGTGGCAGATCTAAAGAAGTTGTTTCCACAAAGCATTAGGACAGTAGTGTTTGTTATTAGTCAGTAATAATGAATACTTGGAAGTGCACACCCCTGAAGCATTGATTTAGCATGGGTATATAACTTGGGCCCGGGTCCAAATCTTCTGCTATTGCTGTACCAGTTACGGTCACTGCTGTGTTGTGGGTGAATAATGGCCTCTGTATGAATGCAAACCACTTGTTCTTTAAGAAGCCCTCTCTTGAATATCCTCTGCCTGTGTATTTTCTATTTTGCAGTGTGATTCAGTTCTGCGCGACAGCTTTTGCATACTACGCACAAGCAACTGCAGCTCAGGAGATCTTTGGCCACACGCTGCAGTCTCTTCGTGGAATTAAGTATCTCTACAAGTAAGTCTTGAACCAGCATGCACTCAGTAGAACTATCAACCTGCAGTTGTTGTTGCTTGAATAGTTGAATCTATATTGCTGTAGACACCAGAATCTCAGAGTTTTGTATTCATACTACTATTGAACATCTTGAATATGCAGGTACAATGTTTTCCAGTATGGTTTTGTTGCCCTTGCCATACTCACCCTCTTCTACTATGCACTTTTTGTAAGTCATTTTTTGAATTACTCAGCTAATTCTCACCAAATTCTGTAAAAGTTGAGCTTATTTTAATCATCATAATCTTTGTCCAGGGATGGCGAAAGAGGAAACCGACAGGAAGGTTCCAGCTCTCAAATTAATTTTTGGTTTGCTCTGTAAGCAAAGCCTGACAAATTCAACATCACATTTGTTCCTGAGTGATAGTTTGGTTAGCGATGTATATGATCTTCAAACCGCTTTCTGGAAGAGTTGGGGAGTTTTCATGGGTGTAAATTAGTGGCAACGAAAATCTTGGAAGATGGAAACACCCACGGACACGGATGTTAAAGTAGAAGAACCTAGTTTCCTTTGTAATGTACACATCCCTCGTCTTGGTTCTTTTCTGTATTATTGTTTTATGATCATCAATCGGCTTATGTCATTATTGAAGTTTGATTGGTCTGCAAGGGAGATGTTCTGTGTGCCCCTTCGGTGTTCCTTTGCTGTTATGAGTTAAATTAGTCCAGTTCTTTTCTTTTGTATGTACCATTCCGTGATTACCGTGCAAACTTGTAGATTGTATAAGGATGGCTTGTCTTGATCGGTTATTCTCGTTTTTCTGCCTTTCTGCAAAATTGGGGAGTTTTCTATCTTTGCTTTTCATTTGAAACTTTGCATCATGCTGTTTGTGTGTCTGATGACTAAACACTACTTCCTCTGTAAACTTTTGTACGATCTTTTATATCACTGCTACTACTAACTTGATTTCTGTCTTGACAAGTGCTGATACGGCAACACAACATGCAGAATAAAGATTAGGATAAGCCTGCAAAGGCCTTTGGGCAGGCTTTGGTACATGGGATAATCACAAGCGCATTTAGGAACCGTTATTAAACAGAATTATTGATTCATAATAATCTGTAAAAGCAAAGAAGCACATGTGAAATACGAGTGAGCTAGTACCCCCTCCGTAAAGAAATATAAGAGCGTTGTGTTTAGATCATTACTTAGTGATCTAAACACTCTTATATTTCTTTACAGAGGGAGTACTTGATTAAATAGTGCGTCCAGAGCACAAAAGTTATGTCTTCATCCTAACTACTTTGAGCAAGAAAATAAAATAAAAAACTATGGCTTCATTCATGCAACACACTTTGAGCACCAATAACTATTCACATCTCTTTGCCAGTTTCTTCTAAAATCTCACGTCACTAGCAACAGAGATATAAGATGTCTGTCTAACCCATTGCTCCGTAACCTGAGGACCAACCAAAGGAACACAAAACTCAAAAGGTGTAAATGGTCTAAAGTATATATATAGAGGCAGAGCTAATAGTATATAGTCAAAACTTCAGTCAGTGTAGCAGCTCATGAGGTGTGATGCTGCTGAATGGTGTCTAGCTCATGAGGAGTTAACTAGCATGACCATAATGGGAAAAATGCATGAAGGAATTCATCATACATTATTGATGCGGGCATTAAGCTCAAATGGATTGCGATCCGGTTTTCCCAAGTGAAAGTATGCAAATAAACTCCCTAAATCAGTAGAGGTACTACTTAGACTATCTGAATGTGAAGAAAAATCACTTCCCTCAGTTCAAAAGTATGGAAAAACATTTGTAATGTATATAACGAAAAAATTGATTCCTCGTATCTACCATACTGTGATCAGAATATAAACTTCTCATATGTTTTATATTGTCTTGATCATCTATGTTTGCATGCGTTCCTAGAACCACAGTTTGCCTCTAAACTACAAACTATGATTATATGCTGATCATGCATCAGACCTGCAAAGTTAACAGAGATGCTCTTTAGATACTACTAGTGTCAGAACCATACAAGACACTGCCACGAACTGAAGCACGTTGCCTCCTCCTGAATCTTTACCACAGGTTAGCGATTCCAGATGGACTTATTACGGACAAATAACACTCCCAGATGAACTCACAGCCTAAAAAACAACCAAAACAACTTAACGTCTAAAGACCGGGTGTTTGCATTCATGGATGGTGACATTCATAATATAAATATTGTGTGGATGTATAACATCCTTTCTATATTCTCACTTGGAGGGAGAACTATCGTATTGCCATGCTCTTCAATTACTTGGAAAAGAAAATGATGAATTACATACTTGTCTCCACTCTACACAATTGGATTCATCTTTTCCTGATGGGCATACTGAGCGCTTATCGTTAATCAATGGGACACGCTTTACAACTTGACTCGAACAAACTGAGCACTTCTCCATGGGATAAAATCGATCCATTTTGCCGGGCTTACACTGTTCTTAATGAGATAGAAAGCCTGTCAGAGAATGAGTTCCATGGATGTTGGATCTACAGAAACACACTAATTCCAGTCAAATGTTCATGGTTTCTTAGCGGACACCCACCCACCGGCGGAGCTACGCATGGGCAAAACCGTGCCGTGGCCCGCCCCGTCCAAAGGTGAAAAAGGAAACTACGCATATGCCTAGTCCAGTTCGTGATGCGTCAGTAGCCTGAATGTGCACGGGAGACCTATCTTTATGCCGGAGAATATGCACGTGAGACTTGCTGTTCAAAGCCTGTCACTAGTAGAAAAAGACCCATTTGTTCCGATTCATAAGGCCCATTTGTTAAGGTTCGGGAACTGGGACTAAAGGGTCGGTACTAAAGCCCAATACCTTTAGTCCCAGTTCTTATACGAACCGGGACAGATGGGGCTCCACGTGGCCGCTGTGGCTTGCCCAGGCAGGGAGGCCTTTTGTCCCGGTTGATAGCACCAACCGGGACCAAAAGGCATCCACGCGTC
>NC_041392.1:28893640-28900432 GCF_002162155.2 Triticum dicoccoides | reverse complement strand
GGGTGGGTTAGGGGTTTTGGTGGTTTGTAGGGGTTTCATATATTAATTGTGTTAGCTCGCTAATAGAGAGAAGTGTCCTCTCTTATCTCCGTGCTTGGTCGACGCTACGTACTATACGTATAGAAAGGACTCGACACGCTAGCTAGTAAGCAAATGAAGGAAACCATTAAGTACAGAAGATCGTCATGAACATATACAGAGAGAAGTGATCGACCTCTCCTTCTCCGAGAGATTGGTCGAACAATAAGTTTTCGTATATCTATCCGACGCTACTGGCTACATATATAGAATATTAAGATCTCTTACAATCCCCTAACTTCTGAACTCAAGTTCCACATGGTATTCTCTGACTTTACTGATGACGTGGTCAAGAAAGAATCCCGTCAATTCCTCTTAAATTGCTTGTATGCGATCTTGTGGTAGGAGTTCATCCCACATCTGCCATGTCTAATTTGAAGAAGGGGGTCAATACATATATATGGATGAAACTCAACACAAATGATGGTATAATAAAATGAAATTGTGAATATTATTGCTTACGCACTTCAAATTGTCTTTTAGAGTAGCCCCGATTATTTTTGCAAGTCGCGTTGTAGATGAACTCGCAAACGTAGTATCCACAATCATTATTCTTGGCTTCCTGCCACAAGCACTTTACGAGAAATAGAGGTCAATCAAACTGATAATGAAGCATTATAAATGGTATTGATGAAAGTAGCTAGAATCAACGGGAGATGCGCGGAACTAGCTAGCTAGTAGTACTTACTTTCGGACGTGTAAATCGCAGCTCCCCCGACAGTCCCAGAGCTTGTGCGGTGAATACTTTCCAAACCCGGCGTGACAAAGAAAACAATTACTTCATATTAGGAAATGAACAAAGTTGCGGATATGGTGCGATAATGATCGATTGAACTTACTTCTCGAGCATTTTAGTCATGTCCGCATAGTCCTCGGGATTTTTTCGTCTCGAGTCTAAGACGGTTACTAGTCCCTGCTCAAGCTTAATCTCTAGGAGAATAAAGTGGAAGCTGCGCACGCATTCATAACTCATCAATTACATTACTATAACCTCGAGTAATACTGGAAACCGAATATGTACAAGACAGTAACACTCACTTGAAGTTGTAATGAAAAAGTATTTTATCTTTGTTTTGATTTTGAAGCAACGATTTTAGCAAGTTGGCCTCGACTTCTTTGGCATCATGTTTAATCGTCCATTCATCTACGATATTTGTGTTAATGAACCCAATATCATAGATTTCTACCTTTCTGCATTCGACGATCTTCAATCTGCATAATATAGTGAGGATAATTATATATACATGCAATGAAAGAGCTGAGCTATATATAGAGACTTAATTACAAAAGTAGTACTTACAAATAGTGGCAAGTGACAATTATTTTATCGAGGGCTTTTTGATTGAAAAACTGGAAAAGCTCCTCAAATGGAACAGACAACAAATCAATTCCAACGAGGTCGTGCTCCTCTTTAACTCTCAAAGTCAAAGTATCCTGCCCAGACTCGCTGCAGGTTTTCATGTACCAGTCATGGAATTTTCGCATCATCGTTGTTAGAGGAGGATGACCAGGTTTGACAAGAGGCTTCCCGTGCCGGTATTTGAAATCGTCCACCTCCATTGTATCAAAATATGCATCGTCAGGCAGGTAATCTCCAGGATTGGTACCGGGCAGCATCCTCGGATGATTAGCGACGATATCGCTAGACACCTTGAGCGGGGGGCACGATCGGTTAGCTTGTTCGCCGAGCTGGGGAATTGTTTTCCCACTTCTTCGTTCTACTCCTTTGATCACTGTAAGTACTTCCTGACCGCTCCGCTTCAATATATGACCTTTCAATTATGCGCTCATAGTTGGTTTTCGGCGGAGATGGTGGTGGTCGCTTTAGGGCATCCAAAGTGCGCTGAACTTTCACCTTATCTATCTTCTTCTCTGGAGGTGGATGTTTCTTAGCTCTTTGCGTTTCAAAGAAGTCCTTCACTTGGTCAGCACAGATCTTCGCGTTTTCCTCCTCGGTCATCTCGTATGGTAACCTCTCTAAGGCTTGAGAGATGGACCGAATCTGTATTGCCTCCCGCCTCTGGCTGTACTGCTAGACGCGGGAGCAGCCGGAGCGGCTGTGGCTGTCTTCTTTTGTTGCTTACGAGGCGGAGAAGGAGGCGGAGTGCTACGACGCGCTGGAGCAGCCGGAGCGGCGGCGGCTGTCTTCGCTTTTGCTGACGAGGCGGGCTGCTCGGACCAAGAATGCCTGTCCCTGCATATTATTGAGTCCCCTCGTAGCATGCCTTTTCCAGTCAGTCTCCCCTCATACCACGATTTAGGGAGACCAATCTTCTTAAGGCTAGGAATGAAGTCAACACAAAACCCAATGACATCCTCTATTTGATGGCCCATGAAGATGCTTCCTTCTGGCCTAGCGTGGTTCCAGACATATTTCTTTAGGACTCCCATGAACCTCTCAAAGGGGAACATATTGTGTAGAAATACAGGGCCCAGAATGACAATCTTGTCGACTAGATGAACTAGGACGTGCGTCATGATATTGAAGAAGGATGGTGGGAACACTGACAAGACATTGCGTCACATCACTCCTTAGCCTTGGTATGATTTCTGGATCGATCACCTTCTGAGAGATTGCATTGAGGAATGCACATAGCTTCACAATGGCTAATCAGACATTTTTCGGTAGAAGCCCCCTCAATGCAACCGGAAGCACTTGTGTCATAATCATGTGACAGTCATGAGACTTTAGGTTCTGAAACTTTTTCTCTGGCATATTTATTATTCCCTTTATATTCGACGAGAAGCCAGATGGGACCTTCATACTAAGCAGGCATTCAAAGAAGATTTCCTTCTCTTCTTTGGTAAGAGCATAGCTGGCAGGACCTTCATACTGCTTTGGAGGCATGCCATCTTTTTCGTGCAAACGTTACAGGTCCTCCCGTGCCTCTGGTGTATCTTTTGTCTTCTCATACATGCCCAAGAAGCCTAGCAGGTTCACACAAAGGTTCTTCGTCACGTGCATCACGTTGATTGAAGAGCGGACCTCTAGGTCTTTCCAGTAGGGTAGGTCCCAAAATATAGATTTCTTCTTCCACATGGGTGTGCGTCCCTCAGCGTCATTCGGAACATATAGTCCGCCGGGACCCTTTCCAAATATTACATGTAAATCATTGACCATAGCAAGTACGCATGGCGGGTTTCTTCTGGTGATCTGCCCTGCCTTTGAAATGCTTGCCTTTCTTTCGACATTGGTGGTTGGTCGGAAGAAATCGACGATGGCCCAGGTACACATTCTTCGTGCATTTGTCCAGGTATATACTTTAAGTGTCAGCTAAACAGTGCGTGCATGCGTGGTATCCCTTATTTGTCTGTCCTGAAAGGTTACTGAGATCAGGCCAATCGTTGATGGTTACAAACAGCAATGCATGCAGATTAAATTCCTCATGTTTGTGCTCATCCCACACACGTACACCGTTTTCATTCCACAGCTGTAAAAGTTCTTCAACTAATGGCCTTAGGTACACATCAATGTCATTGCCGGGTTGCTTAGGGCCTTGGATGAGAACTGGCTCATAATGAACTTCCGCTTCATGCACATCTAAGGAGGAAGGTTATACATACATAGAGTCACGGGCCAGGTGCTGTGATTGCTGCTCTACTCCCCGAAAGGATTAATGCCATCCACGCTTAAACCAAACGATACATTCCTTGGGTCACTTTCAAACTCAGCTCGGTACTTTCTCTCGATTTTTCTCCACTGCGAACCATCAGCGGGTTCTCTCAACTTCCCGTCTTTTTTACGGTCCTCTCTGTGCCATCGCATCAACTTGGCATTCTCTTCGTTTCTGAACAGACGTTTCAACCGTGGTATTATAGGAGCATACCACATCACCTTGGCAAGAACCATCTTCCTGGGGGGCTCGTCGTCAGCATCACCAGGGTCATCTCATCTGATCTTATACCGCAATGCACCGCATACCGGGCATGTGTTCAAATCCTCGTACGCACCTGTTGGGGAACGTAGCAATAATTCAAAAAATTTCCTACGTGTCACCAAGATCAATCTAGGAGATACTAGCAACGAGAGAGAGGGAGTGCATCTTCATACCCTTGAAGATCGCTAAGAGGAAGCGTTACAAGAACGTGATTGGTTGAGTCGTACACGCAGCAATTTAGATCGCGGTCGATTTCGATCTAAGCGTCGAACAACGGCGCCTCCGCGTTCAACACATGTACAACCCGAGGACATCTCTTCCTTCTAGATCCAGCAAGGGGAGATGAGAAGTTGAGGGAGAACTCCGACAGCACGACGGCGTGGTGGTGATGGAGCTCGTGGTTCTCCGGTAGGGCTTCGCCAAGGGCTACGGAGGAGGATGAGGTGTAGGAGAGGGGGAGGGGCTGCGCCAGGGGAAGGGTGTGCGGCTGACCTCTCTCTCCCTCACTATAGGGGGAAGGGGGTGGAGGAGGCGCCCTAGGGTTCCCTAGGGGAGGGGCGGCGGCCACAGGGGAAACCCTAGATGGGTTTGGGCGCCCCCACCCCTAGGAAACTTGCCCCCCAAGCCGGGAGGGGTGGCTGCCCTAGGGGATGCGCCCCCACCTCTCTAGGTTACGTGAGATGGGGTGGGAGGGGCGCTCAGCCCCTTAGTGGGCTGATGTGCCCCCTCCCCTTGGCCCATAAGCCCCCCAACACTTGCCGGGGCCTACGAAACCCCTTTCGGACACGCTGGTCGTCACCTGGTACCCCCGGAACAATTCGGGACTCCAATACTGTAGCGACCCGACCCGAATGGATCAAGTGCTCTGTGCTCAGGTGTCATCCCTGGATCAGTAATGCTGACACCACACAGTACATCGAAGGATTTATAGCAGAGTGGCAATCACACACTTATTACATCGTTGTCTCAAAGAGAACTTATTACAATAAGAATGGCTTAAGGCCATCTAATAAAGATAATAGCGGAAGACTCGGAAGATAAATGGGTCCATCAACTCCAACGGCATCACTGAGTATAGAACCATGACCTAAAAACACCTTACTCGTCGTCTGAAAAGTCTGCAACATGAGAAGTTGCAGCCCGAAAACGGGTCAGCACATGGAATATGCTGGCAATGTAACACATAGAGAGTAATGGAATGAAACAGCTATACTATATGCATATTTGGCTGGTGGAAACCTCTATGGTTACAGTTTTGCGTAAAGCCAGTTTTTCCCTACTGCAAAGGAATAAATTTATTTAACTATCATGGTGGTTGTGTAACATTGAGAATGGTTGACAGCATTCTCAATCCCAATTAAAGTGAACAATTAAAACCCAACAACATTAATTAGAAGTAACATGATGAGATTCACATGATATTCAAGTACTAGATACTCAAGTTGTCCATAACCGGGGACACGGCTAATCATGATTAGTTTGTACACTCTGCAGAGGTTTGCACACTTTTCCCCACATGACTCGATCGCCTCCGTTTGTTTTCTCGCACTACATGGTGTTTGAGAAACGGATGACCGAGACATAGTCTTTCAGAAGCGCTAGCACCTTACATGTGGGGTAGACCGTACCACCTACAACCCCTACATCTGCTAGTCCACCCCGTAAGAGTTCGCACAACTTAGTCAACTATGCCAGAGCCCATAGTAGCATGTGGCTGCACACGGAAGTTACTAGCATGAATGATCTTATGATCCCATTGAGCCTGGGTGGCGGTCCAAAATAAAACAGGCAAGTCCTGATAGACATCAGGTGCCTCAATCCACCCAGATGTGTGTTTAAGTTGCCACCTTAGATAAACCATTAAAATTATCAACTCACATCTATCATGGATATCACTCACCCAATCCACGTCTACTAGCATAGCATGGCATAATAAGCAAACGTAGAAGTAACTCCCAAAGGTTTCATAATAATACAGGTAATAGGTACTACCTTATCTACTTCCCATCCCACAATTTAATTAGATCCTAATCATGCAATGTGTGAGGATTGATCTAATGCAATAAAACTGGGTTGTAGAAAAGGTATGATCAAAGTGTTACTTGCCTTGCTGATGATCCGCGAGACCTAGGGTTTTGAAGTAACAAGCGGTGCAATCCGAGTAATCTATCGCAGACAAACGACAAGCACACAATAAGTACTCATCTAATGCACAGGTAAAACTCGAACAAGAGAACGAACCAGAAAGTTCAACTTAAGAACTCCGGTTGCAAAGAAAGAAAGAACCGAACAGACGACGGAAAAACAAACGGCGGAAGAAAACAACTCGGTTCTATAAAGTTGAAACTAGGTCAAATTTTACCGGGGCAAAAACTTGTTTAAGTTGATTAGATGGAACGGTGGTTTCGCAACGAAACTCCAGGCGCTTGAATCACCTGATTCCGATAAACGAGCGGGAAGAAAGACTAGAACAAAGATCGCATCTGAGATCACGATCGCGGAATAAATCCGACGAAAAGAAAAAGAAGAACGATTAAACGAATGGGCGTCGTTAACCGGGGAATAATCGGTGATCACATTCGTTGAGACGAACGGTCCGAAAGAAGAACGAAAACCGATCTAGGGTTTTCGGAAAAGAAAACCGAAACAAAGAACGAAAGGAAACCGGAACGGTTAAGAAAGAACCGGAACGGTTTAGAAAAACTGAACCGAGGGGAGAAAAAGAGACGCGGCGCGGGACAACCTCGGCGAGGCTCCGGCGAACGGCGGCAGCGGCGGCTATAGGGCGCGGGGTGGGGCGCGGCTAAGGAGGAGAGGGGCTTGGGATTGATGTGAG
>NC_041392.1:28883659-28893502 GCF_002162155.2 Triticum dicoccoides | reverse complement strand
GGGGGGGGGGCTAACCGGCCTAGAGTCCCTCTGGGACTCGGCCTCGAGCGAGGGAGGCGGCGGCCTCGCGCTGCGCCTGGCACGCGCGCTGGCTGGGGAGGCGGCCGGCTGGCTGGGCCTTTGGCCCGGCTGGCCTTGGTCCTTTTTTTAAATAGTTCCGCGCGCAGAAAAACAAAGAAAAAGAAAACTAAACGAACTCCAAAAATTCTAACGTAAATTTTCTCCGACTCCTAAAAATGAGCCGAACAAAATGAACTTTACTCCAGACCTAAAATGCAATTTTTGAAAACGCGCATTTTTCCCTATCCAAATAAAAAACAAACAAAACTCCGGCAAAACCAAAATTTGATTTATTCATTAAATCTTCATTTTTCCTAAATTTGGGAATGTCATATTATTCCCTCTCTTATATGTTTGATATTGGAAAAATAATTGAAGATGAAATAAATAAATCAAATGATCCTCTTTTTCCAAATTTGAGAGAACTCAAATATGAAAATAACGAAATCTCTAACTCTCTCCGTGGGTCCTTGAGTTGCGTGAAATTTCTAGGATCAACCAAAATGCATGAAAATATGATATGCATGATGATCTAGTGTATAACATTCCAAATTGCAAATTTGGGATGTTACAAATACCCTTCGTCCAAAATATCGATCTTCACCTCCGGACCATTCCGAAACTCCTCGTAACGTCCGCCATCTCATCCGGGACTCCGAACAACCTTCGGTAACCACATACTATTTCCCACAACAACTCTAGCGTCACCGAACCTTAAGTGGGTAGACCCTACGGGTTCAGGAACCATGCAGACATGACCGAGACATCTCTCCGGCCAATAACCAATAGCGGGATCTGGATACCCATATTGGTTCCCACATGTTCCACGATGATCTCATCGGATGAACCACGATGTCGGGGATTCAATCAATCCCGTATACAATTCCCTTTGTCTATCGGTATGTTACTTGCCCAAGATTTGATCGTCGGTATCCGAATACCTTGTTCAATCTCGTTATCGGCAAATCACTTTACTCGTTCTGTAATGCATGATCCCGTGGCTAACTCCTTAGTCACATTGAGCTCGTTATGATGATGCATTACCGAGTGGGCCCAGAGATACCTCTTCGTCATACAGATTGACAAGTCCCAGTCTCGATTCGTGCCAACCCAACAGACACTTTCAGACATACCTGTAGTGCACCTTTATAGCCACCCAGTTACGTTGTGACGTTTGGTACACCCAAAGCATTCCTACGGTATCCGGGAGTTGCGCAATCTCATGGTCTAAGGAAATGATACTTGACATTAGAAAAGCTTTAGCAAATGAACTACACGATCTTGTGCTACGCTTAAGATTGGGTCTTGTCCATCACATCATTCTCCTAATGATGTGATCCCATTACCAATGACATCCAATGTCCATGGTCAGGAAACCATGACCATATATTGATCAACGAGCAAGTCAACTAGAGGCTCACTAGGGACATATTTGAAGGAAATATGCCCTAGAGGCAATAATAAAGTTATTATTTATTTCCTTATATCATGATAAATGTTTATTATTCATGCTAGAATTGTATTAACCAGAAACATAATACATGTGTGAATACATAGACAAACAGAGTGTCACTAGTATGCCTCTACTTGACTAGCTCGTTGATCAAAGATGGTTATGTTTCCTAACCATAGACATGAGTTGTCATTTGATTAACGGGATCACATCATTAGGAGAATGATGTGATTGACTTGACCCATTCCGTTAGCTTAGCACTTGATCGTTTAGTTTGTTGCTATTGCTTTCTTCATGACTTATACATGTTCCTATGACTATGAGATTATGCAACTCCCGTTTACCGGAGGAACACTTTGTGTGCTACTAAACGTCACAACATAACTGGGTGATTATAAAGGTGCTCTACAGGTGTCTCCGAAGGTACTTGTTGGGTTGGCGTATTTCGAGATTAGGATTTGTCACTCCGATTGTCGGAGAGGTATCTCTGGGCCCTCTCGGTAATGCACATCACCTAATCCTTGCAAGCATTGCAACTAATGAGTTAGTTGCGAGATGATGTATTACAGAACGAGTAAAGAGACTTGTCGGTAACGAGATTGAACTAGGTATTGAGATACCGACGATCGAATCTCGGGCAAGTAACATACCGATGACAAAGAGAACAAACATATGTTGTTATGCGGTCTGACCGATAAAGATCTTCGTAGAATATGTAGGAGCCAATATGAGAATCCAGGTTCCGCTATTGGTTATTGACCGGAGACGTGTCTCGGTCATGTCTACATTGTTCTCGAACCCGTAGGGTCCGCATGCTTAACGTTACGATGACAGTTTCATTATGAGTTTATATATTTTGATGTACCGAAGGTTGTTCGGAGTCCTGGATGTGATCATGGACTTGACGAGGAGTCTCGAAATGGTCGAGACATAAAGATCGATATATTGTACGACTATATTTGGACACCGAAAAGGTTCCGGGTAAGATTGGGACAATACCGGATCACCGGGATGTTATCCGAACCCCCCGGGAGGTATATGGGCCTTATTGGGCCTTAGTGGAAAGGAGGGGAAAGGAGCAAGGGAGGGCCCCCCCAAGCCCAATCCGAATTGGGAGGGGGGCCGGCCCCCCTTTCCTTCCTCCCTCCTTCCTCTTCCTCCCCTCTCCTACTCCTAATAGGAAAAAGGGGAGTCCTACTCCCTGTGGGAGTTGGACTCCCCCTAGGGCGCGCCACCCTCCTTGGCCGGCCCCCTCCTCCACTCCTTTATATACGGGGGCAGGGGGCACCCCATAGACACAACAGTTGATCATTGATCTCTTAGTCGTGTGCGGTGCCCCCCTCCACCATAGTCCTCGATAATATTGTAGTAGTGCTTAGGCAAAGCCCTGCGACAGTAGAACATCAAGATCGTCACCACACCGTCGTGCTAACGGAACTATTCCTCGACATTCTGCTGGATCGGAGTCCGAGGATCGTCATCGAGCTGAACGTGTGCTAGAACTCGGAGGTGCCGTAGTTTCGGTGCTTGATTGGTCGGGCCGTGAAGACGTACGACTACATCAACTGCGTTGTGCTAACGCTTCGCTTCCGGTCTACGAGGGTACGTAGACAACACTCTCCCCTCTCGTTGCTATGCATCACCATGATCTTGCGTGTGCGTAGGATTTTTTTTAAATTACTACGTTCCCCGACAATATTATGATCTATGTATTCACACATGTATTACGGTTTCCTGTTAATACAATTATAGCATACACAATAGACAATTATCATGAACAAGGAAATATAATAATAACCATTTTATTATTGCCTCTAGGGCATATTTCCAACAGTCTCAAACTTGCACTAGAGTCAATAATCTAGTCCACATCGTTATGTGATTAACACTCATAGTTCACATCGCCATGTGACTAACACCCGAAGAGTTTACTAGAGTCAATAATCTAGCTCACATTGCCATGTGATTAGCACCCATGAGTTTACTAGAGTCAATAATCTAGTTCACATCACCATGTGATTAACACTCAATGACTTCTAGGGTTTGATCATGTTATGCTTACGAGAGAGGTTTTAGTCAACGGGTCTGCAACATTCAGATCCGCGTGTTCTTTGCAAATCTCGATTTCATATTGTAGATGTTACCACTATGCTCCACTTGGAGCTATTCCAAATGGTCAATCCACTATACGTATCCGGTTTGCTACTCAGAGTCAGCCGGATAGGTGTTAAAGCTTGCATCGACGTAACCCTTTACGCCGAACTCTTTATCACCTTCATAACTGAGAAACATTTCCTTATTCCTAAGGACAATTTTGACCGCTGTCCAATGATCCACTCCTGGATCACTCTTGTACCCCATTGCCATACTCGTGGCAAGGCACATCGCGGTACACAACATGGCATATCGTATAGAGCCTTTCTCTTTCTCTTTCTTCTGCCGTGGTCGAGCTTCAAGTCTTAACTTCACACCTCACAACTCAGGCAAGAACTCCTTCTTTGACTGATCCATCTTGAACTCCTTCAAGAGCATGTCAAGGTATGTGCTCTGTGAAAGTCTTATCAGGTGTCTTGATCTATCTCTATAGATCTTGATACCCAACATGTAAGCAGTTTTACACAGGTCTTCCTTTGAAAAACTCCATTCAAATAACCCTTTATGCTTTCTAGAAATTCTACATCATTTCCGATCAACAATATGTCATCCATATATACCTATCAGAAATGTTGTAGTGCTCCCACTCACTTTCTTTCAAATACAAGTTTCTTGCAAACTTTGTATAAACCCAAATGCTTTGATCACCTCATCAAAGCGTATGTTCCAACTCCGAGATGCTTGCTCCAGTCCATAGAAGGATCACTAGAGTTTGCATACCTTTTAGCATCCGTAGGATTGACAATAACCTTTAGGTTGCATCACCTACAACCTTTCCTCACGAAAACCGTCAAGGAAACTTTGTTTTGACATCCATCTGCCTGATTTCGTAAATGAAAATGCAGCAACTGCTAACATAGTTCTAACAGACTTTAGCATCGCTATGATTGAGAGAGTCTCATCATAGTCAACTCCTTGAACTTGTCGGAAACTTCTTTGAGACAAGTCGAGCTTCACAAATGGTGACATTACCATCAGCGTCTGTCTTCTTCTTAAAGATCCATTTTTTCTCAATGGCTTGCCGTTCACCGGGCAAGTCCACCAAAGTCCATACTTTGTTCTCATACATGGATCCTATCTCGGATTTCATGGCTTCTGGCCATTTGTTGGAATCTGGGCCCACCATCGCTTCTTCATAGCTCATAGGTTCATCGTTGTCCAACAACATGATCTTTAAGACAGGGTTACCACTGAGAAGTTGTACACACCCTTGTCAACCTAAGAGGTTCGATAGTAATTTGATCTGAAGCTTCATGATCATCATCATTAGCTTTCTCTTCAACTGATGTAGTTGCCATAGAAACATCTTTCTGTGCTGTGCTACTCTCTAGTTGAAGTGAAGGTTCAACAACCTCATCAAGTTCTATCTTCCTCCCACTCAATTCTTTCGAGAGAAACTCTTTCTCGAGAAAGGACCTATTCTTAGCGACAAACACTTTGCCCTCAGATCTGATATAGAAGGTATACCCAATTGTCTTGTTTGGGTATTCTATGAAGATACAATTTTATGCTTTGGGTTCGAGCTTTTGAAGCCTATCGACATAAGCATCGTAGCCCCAAACCTTAAGAAACAACAATTTTGGTTTCTTGCCAAACCATAGTTCATACGGTGTCGTCTCCACGGACTTAGATGGTGCCCTATTTAAAGTGAATGTAATTGTCTTTAATGCATAACCCCAAAAATAGTGGTAGATTGGCAATAGACATCATACACCATATCCAATAAGGTTCGATTACGACGTTCGGACACACCATCATGCTATGGTGTTCCAGGCAGCGTCAACTGTGAAACGATTCCACCTTGTCTTTAGTGATTGCCAAACTCATAACTCAGATACTTTCCCTTTGATCAGATCGAAGGAACTTGATCTTCTTGTTACGATGATTCTCAACTTCACTCTAAAATTGCTTGAACTTTTCAAACATTTCAGACTTATGCTTCATTAAGTAAATATACCCATATCTACTCAATTCAACGGTGAAGGTGAGAAAATAACGATATCCACCGTGCGCGTCAACACTCATCGGACCGCACACATCAGCATGTATGATTTCCAACAAGTCACTTGCCCGTTCCATTGTTCTAAAGAATGGGGTTTTAGTCATCTTGCCAAAGAGGCATGGTTCGCATGTGTCAAGTGATTCAAAATCAAGTGACTTCAAAAGTCCATTAGCATGGAGGTTCTTTCATGCGCTTTACACCAATATGACCTAAGCGGCAGTGCCACATGAAAGTGGTACTATCATTATCAACTCTACATCTTTTTGGCATCAATGTTATGAACATGTGTATAACTACGACCAGGATTCAATAAACCATTCACATTGGGTGCATGACCATAGAAGGTATTATTCATGTAAACAGAATAACCATTATTCTCTGACTTAAATGAATAACCGTATTGCAATAAACATGATCTAATCATGTTCATGCTCAATGCAGACACCAATGCAAACAACATTTATCTAGGTTCAACACTAATCCCGAAGGTAGAGGGAGCGTGTGATGGTGATCACATCAACCTTGGGAACACTTCCAACACACATCGTCACCTCGCCCTTAGCCAGTCTCCGTTAATTCCGTAGCTTTTGTTTTGAGTTACCAATATTAGCAACTGAACCGATATCTAATACCCATGTGCTACTAGGAGTACTAGTAAGGTACACATCAATAATACACATATATCAAATATACTTTTGTTGAAGTTGACAACCTTCTTATCTACCAAGTATTTGAGGCAGTTCCTCTACCAGTGACCGTTCCCCTAATAGAAGCACTTTGTCTCGGGTTTGGGTTCTTGGGTTTCCTCACTGGAGCGGCAACTGGCTTGCCATTCAAGAAGTTTCCCTTCTTGCCCTTGCCCTTCTTTGAAACCGGTGCTCTTGTTAACCATCAACACTTGATGCTCCTTCTTGATTTCTACCTTTACGGCCTTAAGCACGACGAACAGCTCTGGGATTAACTTCCCTTGCATGTTATAGTTCATCACGAAACTCTAGTAGCTTGGTGATAGCGACTGGAGAACTTTTGTCAATCACTCTCTTATCTGGAAGATTAACTCCCACTTGATTCAAGTGATTGAAGTACCCAGGCATTCTGAGCACATGCTCACTGGCCGAGCTATTCTCCTCCATCTTGTAGGCAAAGGTCTTGTCAGAGGTCTCAACCTCTCAACACGGGCATGAGCTTGAAATACCAATTTCAGCTCTTCGAACATCTCATATGTTCTATGGCGTTCAAAACGCTTTTGGAGCCCCGACTCTAAGCCATAAAGCATGGCGCACTAAACTATCAGGTAGTCATCAGAACGTGTCTACCAGATGTTCACAACATCTACAGACGACGCCAGAGGGGTTGGTATTGGGGAACGTTGCAGAAAACAAAAAATTTCCTACGGTTTCACCAAGATCCATCTATGAGTTCATCCAGCAACGAGTGATCGGATTGCATCTACATACCTTTGTAGATCACGCGCGGAAGCGTTCAAAGAACAGGGATGAGGAAGTCGTACTCGACGTGATCCAAATCACCGGAGATCCTAGCCCGAACGGACGACACCTCCGCGTTCAACACACGTACGGTCAGCGTGACGTCTCCTCCTTCTTGATCCAGCAAGGGGGAAGGAGAGGTTGATGAAGATCCAGCAGCATGACGGCGTGGTGGTGGATGCAGCAGTCACCGCAGCAAGGCTTCGCCGTTCTTCTGCGAGAGGGAGAGGTGTAGCAGGGGAGAGGGAGGCGCCAAGACTCAAGGGTGCGGCTGCCCCTCCCTCCCCCCTTTATATAGGCTACAGAGGAGGATGAGGTGTAGGAGAGGGGGAGGGGCTGCGCCAGGGGAAGGGTGTGCGGCTGTCCTCTCTCTCCCTCACTATAGGGGAAGGGGGTGGAGGAGGCGCCCTAGGGTTCCCTAGGGGAGGGGCGGCGGCCACAGGGGAAACCCTAGATGGGTTTGGGCGCCCCCACCCCTAGGAAACTTGCCCCCCAAGCCGGGAGGGGTGGCTGCCCTAGGGGATGCGCCCCCACCTCTCCAGGTTACGTGAGATGGGGTGGGAGGGGCGCTCAGCCCCTTAGTGGGCTGATGTGCCCCCTCCCCTTGGCCCATACGCCCCCCAACGCTTGCCGGGGCCTACGAAACCCCTTTCGGACACGCTGGTCGTCACCTGGTACCCCCGGAACAATTCGGGACTCCAATACTGTAGCGACCCGACCCGAATGGATCAAGTGCTCTGTGCTCAGGTGTCATCCCTGGATCAGTAATGCTGACACCACACAGTACATCGAAGGATTTATAGCAGAGTGGCAATCACACACTTATTACATCGTTGTCTCAAAAAGAACTTATTACAATAAGAATGGCTTAAGGCCATCTAATAAAGATAACAGCGGAAGACTCGGAAGATAAATGGGTCCATCAACTCCAACGGCATCACTGAGTATAGAACCACGACCTAAAAACACCTTACTCGTCGTCTGAAAAGTTTGCAACATGAGAAGTTGCAGCCTGAAAACGGGTCAGCACATGGAATATGCTGGCAATGTAACACATAGAGAGTAATGGAATGAAACAGCTATACTATATGCATATTTGGCTGGTGGAAACCTCTATGGTTACAGTTTTGCGTAAAGCCAGTTTTTCCCTACTGCAAAGGAATAAATTTATTTAACTATCATGGTGGTTGTGTAACATTGAGAATGGTTGACAGCATTCTCAATCCCAATTAAAGTGAACAATTAAAACCCAACAACATTAATTAGAAGTAACATGATGAGATTCACATGATATTCAAGTACTAGATACTCAAGTTGTCCATAACCGGGGACACGGCTAATCATGATTAGTTTGTACACTCTGCAGAGGTTTGCGCACTTTTCCCCACATGACTCGATCGCCTCCGTTTGTTTTCTCGCACTACATGGTGTTTGAGAAACGGATGACCGAGACATAGTCTTTCAGAAGCGCTAGCACCTTACATGTGGGGTAGACCGTACCACCTACAACCCCTACATCTGCTAGTCCACCCCGTAAGAGTTCGCACAACTTAGTCAACTATGCCAGAGCCCATAGTAGCATGTGGCTGCACACGGAAGTTACTAGCATGAATGATCTTATGATCCCTTTGAGCCTGGGTGGCGGTCCAAAATAAAATAGGCAAGTCCTGATAGACATCAGGTGCCTCAATCCACCCAGATGTGTGTTTAAGTTGCCACCTTAGATAAACCATTAAAATTATCAACTCACATCTATCATGGATATCACTCACCCAATCCACGTCTACTAGCATAGCATGGCATAATAAGCAAACGTAGAAGTAACTCCCAAAGGTTTCATAATAATACAGGTAATAGGTACTACCTTATCTACTTCCCATCCCACAATTTAATTAGATCCTAATCATGCAATGTGTGAGGATTGATCTAATGCAATAAAACTGGGTTGTAGAAAAGGTATGATCAAAGTGTTACTTGCCTTGCTGATGATCCGCGAGACCTAGGGTTTTGAAGTAACAAGCGGTGCAATCCGAGTAATCTATCGCAGACAAACGACAAGCACACAATAAGTACTCATCTAATGCACAGGTAAAACTCGAACAAGAGAACGAACCAGAAAGTTCAACTTAAGAACTCCGGTTGCAAAGAAAGAAAGAACCGAACAGACGACGGAAAAACAAACGGCGGAAGAAAACAACTCGGTTCTAGCAAGTTGAAACTAGGTCAAATTTTACTGGGGCAAAAACTTGTTTAAGTTGATTAGACGGAACGGTGGTTTCGCAACGAAACTCCAGGCGGTTGAATCACCTGATTCCGATAAACGAGCGGGAAGAAAGACTAGAACAAAGATCGCATCTGAGATCACGATCGCGGAATAAATCCGACGAAAAGAAAAAGAAGAACGATTAAACGAACGGGCGTCGTTAACCGGGGAATAATCGGTGATCACGTTCGTTGAGACGAACGGTCCGAAAGAAGAACGAAAACCGATCTAGGGTTTTCGGAAAAGAAAACCGAAACAAAGAACGAAAGAAAACCGGAACGGTTAAGAAAGAACCGGAACGGTTTAGAAAAACTGAACCGAGGGGAGAAAAAGAGATGCGGCGCGGGACAACCTCGGCGAGGCTCCGGCGAACGGCGGCAGCGGCGGCTATAGGGCGGCGGCGGCGGCTATAGGGCGCGGGGTG
>NC_041392.1:28838887-28883129 GCF_002162155.2 Triticum dicoccoides | reverse complement strand
TTTGGGGTGTATTTATATAGGTGGGGGGGGGATTACTTGGGGTAGGGGGCAAGCAAAAGAGGGTAAACAAAACAAGGAAGGGGGGGGGGCTAACCGGCCTAGAGTCCCTCTGGGACTCGGCCTCGAGCGAGGGAGGCGGCGGCCTCGCGCTGCGCCTGGCACGCGCGCTGGCTGGGGAGGCGGCCGGCTGGCTGGGCCTTTGGCCCGGCTGGCCTTGGGGAACTACGCATAAACCTGGCTCTGATACCACTGTTGGGGAACGTAGAAGAAATTCAAAATTTTCCTACGTGTCACCAAGATCAATCTATGGAGTCATCTAGCAACGAGGGAGGAGTGGATCTACATACCCTTGTAGATCGCGCGCGGAAGCATTCAAGAGAACAGGGTTGATGGAGTCGTACTCGTCGTGATCCAAATCACCGATGATCCTAGCGCCGAACGGACGGCACCTCCGCGTTCAACACACGTATGGAGCAGCGACGTCCCCTCCTTCTTGATCCAGCAAGGGGGAAGGAGAGGTTGATGGAGATCCAACAGCACGACGGCGTGGTGGTGGAAGTAGCGGGATTCCAACAGGGCTTCGCCAAGCGCTGCGGGAGGAGGGAGATGTGTCATGGGAGGGAGAGGGAGGTGCCAGGGCTTAGGTTGGATTGCCCTCCCTTTCCCCCACTATATATAGGGCCAAGGGAGAGGGGGAGGGCGCAGCCTTGCCCCTTCCTCCAAGGAAGGGTGCGGCCAAGGGGGGGAGGAGTCCATCCTCCCCAAGGCACCTCAGAGGTGCCTTCCCCTTTTAGGACTCTCCCCTCCTCTTGTCCCTTTGGCGCATGGGCCTCTAGGGGCTGGTGCCCTTGGCCCATGTAGGCCAAGGCGCACCCCCTACAGCCCATGTGGTCCCCCGGGGCAGGTGGCCCCACCCGGTGGACCCCCAGGCCCTTCTGGTGGTCCCGGTACAATACCGGTGACCCCGAAACTTGTCCCGATGGCCAAAATAGCACTTCCTATATATAATTCTTTACCTCCGGACCATTCCGGAACTCCTCGTGACGTCCGGTATCTCATCCGGGACTCCGAACAACTTTCGGGTTACTGCATACTAATATCTCTATAACCCTAGCGTCACCGAACCTTAAGTGTGTAGACCCTACGGGTTCGGGAGACATGCAGACATGACCGAGATGACTCTCCGGTCAATAACCAACAGCGGGATCTGGATACCCATGTTGGCTCCCACATGTTCCACGATGATCTCATCGGATGAACCACGATGTCAAGGACTTAATCACTCACGTATACAATTCCCTTTGTCTATCGGTACGACACTTGCCCGAGATTCGATCGTCGGTATCCCGATACCTTGTTCAATCTCGTTACCGGCAAGTCTCTTTACTCGTTCCGTAACACATCATCCCGTGATCAACTCCTTGGTCACATTGTGCACATTATGATGATGTCCTACCGAGTGGGCCCAGAGATACCTCTCCGTTTACACGGAGTGAAAAATCCCAGTCTCGATTCGTGCCAACCCAACAGACACTTTCGGAGATACCTGTAGTGTACCTTTATAGCCACCCAGTTACGTTGTGACGTTTGGCACACCCAAAGCACTCCTACGGTATCCGGGAGTTGCACAATCTCATGGTCTAAGGAAATGATACTTGACATTAGAAAAGCTTTAGCATACGAACTACATGATCTTGTGCTATGCTTAGGATTGGGTCTTGTCCATCACATCATTCTCCTAGTGATGTGATCCCGTTATCAATGACATCCAATGTCCATGGTCAGGAAACCGTAACCATCTATTGATCAACGAGCTAGGTAACTAGAGGCTTACTAGGGACATGGTGTTGTCTATGTATCCACACATGTATCTGAGTTTCCTATCAATACAATTCTAGCATGGATAATAAACGATTATCATGAACAAGGAAATATAATAATAACTAATTTATTATTGCCTCTAGGGCATATTTCCAACATAGGGGGCAAGCAAAAGAGGGAAAACAAAACAAGGAAAGGGGGGGGGGGCTAACCGGCCTAGAGTCCCTCTGGGTCTCGGCCTCGAGCGAGGGAGGCGGCGACCTGGCGCTGTGCCTGGCGCGCGCGCTGGCTGGGGAGGCGGCCGGCTGGCTGGGCCTTTGGCCCGGCTGGCCTTGGTCCTTTTTTTAAATAGTTCCGCGCGCAGAAAAACAAAGAAAAAGAAAACTAAACAAACTCCAAAAATTCTAAAGTAAATTTTCTCCGACTCCTAAAAATGAGCCGAACAAAATGAACTTTACTCCAGACCTAAAATGCAATTTTTGAAAACGTGCATTTTTCCCTATCCAAATAAAAAACAAACAAAACTCCGGCAAAACCAAAATTTGATTTATTCATTAAATCTTCATTTTTCCTAAATTTGGGAAAGTCATATTATTCCCTCTCTTATATTTTTGATATTGGAAAAATAATTGAAGATGAAATAAATAAATCAAATGATCCTCTTTTTCCAAATTTGAGAGAACTCAAATATGAAAATAACAAAATCTCCAACTCTCTCCGTGGGTCCTTGAGTTGCGTGAAATTTCTAGGATCAACCAAAATGCATGAAAATATGATATGCATGATGATCTAGTGTATAACATTCCAAATTGCAAATTTGGGATGTTACAAATACCCTTCGTCCAAAATATCGATCTTCACCTCCGGACCATTCCGGAACTCCTCGTAACGTCCGCCATCTCATCCGGGACTCCGAACAACCTTCGGTAACCACATACTATTTCCCACAACAACTCTAGCGTCACCGAACCTTAAGTGGGTAGACCCTACGGGTTCAGGAACCATGCAGACATGATCGAGACATCTCTCCGGCCAATAACCAATAGCGGGATCTGGATACCCATATTGGTTCCCACATGTTCCACGATGATCTCATCGGATGAACCACGATGTCGGGGATTCAATCAATCCCGTATACAATTCCCTTTGTCTATCGATATGTTACTTGCCCAAGATTTGATCGTCGGTATCCGAATACCTTGTTCAATCTCGTTATCGGCAAATCACTTTACTCGTTCCGTAACGCATGATCCCGTGGCTAACTCCTTAGTCACATTGAGCTCGTTATGATGATGCATTACCGAGTGGGCCCAGAGATACCTCTTCGTCATACAGAGTGACAAGTCCCAGTCTCGATTCGTGCCAACCCAACAGACACTTTCAGACATACCTGTAGTGCACCTTTATAGCCACCCAGTTACGTTGTGACGTTTGGTACACCCAAAGCATTCCTACGGTATCCGGGAGTTGCGCAATCTCATGGTCTAAGGAAATGATACTTGACATTAGAAAAGCTTTAGCAAATGAACTACACGATCTTGTGCTACGCTTAAGATTGGGTCTTGTCCATCACATCATTCTCCTAATGATGTGATCCCATTACCAATGACATCCAATGTCCATGGTCAGGAAACCATGACCATATATTGATCAACGAGCAAGTCAACTAGAGGCTCACTAGGGACATATTTGAAGGAAATATGCCCTAGAGGCAATAATAAAGTTATTATTTATTTCCTTATATCATGATAAATGTTTATTATTCATGCTAGAATTGTATTAACCGGAAACATAATACATGTGTGAATACATAGACAAACAGAGTGTCACTAGTATGCCTCTACTTGACTAGCTCGTTGATCAAAGATGGTTATGTTTCCTAACCATAGACATGAGTTGTCATTTGATTAACGGGATCACATCATTAGGAGAATGATGTGATTGACTTGACCCATTCCGTTAGCTTAGCACTTGATCGTTTAGTTTGTTGCTATTACTTTCTTCATGACTTATACATGTTCCTATGACTATGAGATTATGCAACTCCCGTTTACTGGAGGAACACTTTGTGTTCTACCAAACATCACAAGTAACTGGTGATTATAAAGGTGCTCTACAGGTGTCTCCGAAGGTACTTGTTGGGTTGGCGTATTTCGAGATTAGGATTTGTCACTCCGATTGTCGGAGAGGTATCTCTGGGCCCTCTCGGTAATGCACATCACCTAATCCTTGCAAGCATTGCAACTAATGAGTTAGTTGCGAGATGATGTATTACAGAACGAGTAAAGAGACTTGCCGGTAACGAGATTGAACTAGGTATTGAGATACCGACGATCGAATCTCGGGCAAGTAACATACCGATGACAAAGGGAACAAACGTATGTTGTTATGCGGTTTGACCGATAAAGATCTTCGTAGAATATGTAGGAGCCAATATGAGCATCCAGGTTCCGCTATTGGTTATTGACCGGAGACGTGTCTCGGTCATGTCTACATTGTTCTCGAACCCGTAGGGTCCGCATGCTTAACGTTACGATGACAGTTTCATTATGAGTTTATATATTTTGATGTACCGAAGGTTGTTCGGAGTCCTGGATGTGATCATGGACTTGACGAGGAGTCTCGAAATGGTCGAGACATAAAGATCGATATATTGTATGACTATATTTGGACACCGAAAAGGTTCCGGGTAAGATTGGGACAATACCGGATCACCGGGATGTTAGCCGAACCCCCCGGGAGGTATATGGGCCTTATTGGGCCTTAGTGGAAAGGAGGGGAAAGGAGCAAGGGAGGGCCCCCCCAAGCCTAATCCGAATTGGGAGGGGGGCCGGCCCCCCTTTCCTTCCTCCCTCCTTCCTCTTCCTCCCCTCTCCTACTCCTAATAGGAAAAAGGGGAGTCCTACTCCCTGTGGGAGTTGGACTCCCCCCTAGGGCGCGCCACCCTCCTTGGTCGGCCCCCTCCTCCACTCCTTTATATACGGGGGCAGGGGGCACCCCATAGACACAACAGTTGATCATTGATCTCTTAGTCGTGTGCGGTGCCCCCCTCCACCATAGTCCTCGATAATATTGTAGTAGTGCTTAGGCAAAGCCCTGCGACAGTAGAACATCAAGATCGTCACCACACCGTCGTGCTAACGGAACTCTTCCCCGACATTCTGCTGGATCGGAGTCCGAGGATCGTCATCAAGCTGAACGTGTGCTAGAACTCGGAGGTGCCGTAGTTTAGGTGCTTGATTGGTCGGGTCGTGAAGACGTACGACTACATCAACCGCGTTGTGCTAACGCTTCGCTTCCGGTCTACGAGGGTACGTAGACAACACTCTCCCCTCTCGTTGCTATGCATCACCATGATCTTGCGTGTGCGTAGGAATTTTTTTAAATTACTACGTTCCCCGACAATATTATGATCTATGTATTCACACATGTACTACGGTTTCCTGTTAATACAATTATAGCATGCACAATAGACAATTATCATGAACAAGGAAATATAATAATAACCATTTTATTATTGCCTCTAGGGCATATTTCCAACAGTCTCAAACTTGCACTAGAGTCAATAATCTAGTCCACATCGTTATGTGATTAACACTCATAGTTCACATCGCCATGTGACTAACACCCGAAGAGTTTACTAGAGTCAATAATCTAGCTCACATTGCCATGTGATTAGCACCCATGAGTTTACTAGAGTTAATAATCTAGTTCACATCACCATGTGATTAACACTCAATGACTTCTAGGGTTTGATCATGTTATGCTTACGAGAGAGGTTTTAGTCAACGGGTCTGCAACATTCAGATCCGCGTGTTCTTTGCAAATCTCGATTTCATATTGTAGATGTTACCAGTATGCTCCACTTGGAGCTATTCCAAATGGTCAATCCACTATACGTATCCGGTTTGCTACTCAGAGTCAGCCGGATAGGTGTTAAAGCTTGCATCGACGTAACCCTTTACGCCGAACTCTTTATCACCTCCATAACTGAGAAACATTTCCTTATTCCTAAGGACAATTTTGACCGCTGTCCAATGATCCACTCCTGGATCACTCTTGTACCCCGTTGCCAGACTCGTGGCAAGGCACATCGCGGTACACAACATGGCATATCGTATAGAGCCTTTCTCTTTCTCTTTCTTCTGCCGTCGTCAAGCTTCAAGTCTTAACTTCACACCTCACAACTCAGGCAAGAACTCCTTCTTTGACTGATCCATCTTGAACTCCTTCAAGAGCATGTCAAGGTATGTGCTCTGTAAAAGTCTTATCAGGTGTCTTGATCTATCTCTATAGATCTTGATACCCAACATGTAAGCAGTTTTACACAGGTCTTCCTTTGAAAAACTCCATTCAAATAACCCTTTATGCTTTATAGAAATTCTACATCATTTCTGATCAACAATATGTCATCCATATATACCTATCAGAAATGTTGTAGTGCTCCCACTCACTTTCTTGCAAATACAAGTTTCTTGCAAACTTTGTATAAACCCAAATGCTTTGATCACCTCATCAAAGCGTATGTTCCAACTCCGAGATGCTTGCTCCAGTCCATAGAAGGATCACTGGAGTTTGCATACCTTTTAGCATCCGTAGGATTGACAATAACCTTTAGGTTGCATCACCTACAACCTTTCCTCACGAAAACCGTCAAGGAAACTTTGTTTTGACATCCATCTGCCTGATTTCGTAAATGAAAATGCAGCAACTGCTAACATAGTTCTAACAGACTTTAGCATCGCTATGATTGAGAGAGTCTCATCATAGTCAACTCCTTGAACTTGTCGGAAACTTCTTTGAGACAAGTCGAGCTTCACAAATGGTGACATTACCATCAGCGTCTGTCTTCTTCTTAAAGATCCATTTTTTCTCAATGGCTTGCCGTTCATCGGGCAAGTCCACCAAAGTCCATACTTTGTTCTCATACATGGATCCTATCTCGGATTTCATGGCTTCTGGCCATTTGTTGGAATCTGGGCCCACCATCGCTTCTTCATAGCTCATAGGTTCATCGTTGTCCAACAACATGATCTTTAAGACAGGGTTACCACTGAGAAGTTGTACACACCCTTGTCAACCTAAGAGGTTCGATAGTAATTTGATCTGAAGCTTCATGATCATCATCATTAGCTTTCTCTTCAACTGATGTAGTTGCCATAGAAACATCTTTCTGTGCTGCGCTACTCTCTAGTTGAAGTGAAGGTTCAACAACCTCATCAAGTTCTATCTTCCTCCCACTCAATTCTTTCGAGAGAAACTCTTTCTCGAGAAAGGACCTATTCTTAGCGACAAACACTTTGCCCTCAGATCTGATATAGAAGGTATACCCAATTGTCTTGTTTGGGTATTCTATGAAGATACAATTTTATGCTTTGGGTTCGAGCTTTTGAAGCCTATCGACATAAGCATCGTAGCCCCAAACCTTAAGAAACAACAATTTTGGTTTCTTGCCAAACCATAGTTCATACGGTGTCGTCTCCACGGACTTAGATGGTGCCCTATTTAAAGTGAATGTAATTGTCTTTAATGCATAACCCCAAAAATAGTGGTAGATTGGTAATAGACATCATACACCATATCCAATAAGGTTCGATTACGACGTTCGGACACACCATCATGCTATGGTGTTCCAGGCAGCGTCAACTGTGAAACGATTCCACCTTGTCTTTAGTGATTGCCAAACTCATAACTCAGATACTTTCCCTTTGATCAGATCGAAGGAACTTGATCTTCTTGTTACGATGATTCTCAACTTCACTCTGAAATTGCTTGAACTTTTCAAACATTTCAGACTTATGCTTCATTAAGTAAATATACCCATATCTACTCAATTCAACGGTGAATGTGAGAAAATAACGATATCCACCGTGCGCGTCAACACTCATCGGACCGCACACATCAGCATGTATGATTTCCAACAAGTCACTTGCCCGTTCCATTGTTCTAAAGAATGGGGTTTTAGTCATCTTGCCAAAGAGGCATGGTTCGCATGTGTCAAGTGATTCAAAATCAAGTGACTTCAAAAGTCCATTAGCATGGAGGTTCTTTCATGCGCTTTACACCAATATGACCTAAGCGGCAGTGCCACATGAAAGTGGTACTATCATTATCAACTCTACATCTTTTTGGCATCAATGTTATGAACATGTGTATAACTACGACCAGGATTCAATAAACCATTCACATTGGGTGCATGACCATAGAAGGTATTATTCATGTAAACAGAATAACCATTATTCTCTGACTTAAATGAATAACCGTATTGCAATAAACATGATCTAATCATGTTCATGCTCAACGCAGACACCAATGCAAACAACATTTATCTAGGTTCAACACTAATCCCGAAGGTAGAGGGAGCGTGTGATGGTGATCACATCAACCTTGGGAACACTTCCAACACACATCGTCACCTCGCCCTTAGCCAGTCTCCGTTAATTCCGTAGCTTTTGTTTTGAGTTACCAATATTAGCAACTGAACCGATATCTAATACCCATGTGCTACTAGGAGTACTAGTAAGGTACACATCAATAATACACATATATCAAATATACTTTTGTTGAAGTTGACAACCTTCTTATCTACCAAGTATTTGAGGCAGTTCCTCTACCAGTGACCGTTCCCCTAATAGAAGCACTTTGTCTCGGGTTTGGGTTCTTGGGTTTCCTCACTGGAGCGGCAACTGGCTTGCCATTCAAGAAGTTTCCCTTCTTGCCCTTGCCCTTCTTTGAAACCGGTGCTCTTGTTAACCATCAACACTTGATGCTCCTTCTTGATTTCTACCTTTACGGCCTTAAGCACGACGAACAGCTCTGGGATTAACTTCCCTTGCATGTTATAGTTCATCACGAAACTCTAGTAGCTTGGTGATAGCGACTGGAGAACTTTTGTCAATCACTCTCTTATCTGGAAGATTAACTCCCACTTGATTCAAGTGATTGAAGTACCCAGGCATTCTGAGCACATGCTCACTGGCTGAGCTATTCTCCTCCATCTTGTAGGCAAAGGTCTTGTCAGAGGTCTCAACCTCTCAACACGGGCATGAGCTTGAAATACCAATTTCAGCTCTTCGAACATCTCATATGTTCTATGGCGTTCAAAACGCTTTTGGAGCCCCGACTCTAAGCCATAAAGCATGGCGCACTAAACTATCAGGTAGTCATCAGAACGTGTCTACCAGATGTTCACAACATCTACAGACGACGCCAGAGGGGTTGGTATTGGGGAACGTTGCAGAAAACAAAAAATTTCCTACGGTTTCACCAAGATCCATCTATGAGTTCATCCAGCAACGAGTGATGGGATTGCATCTACATACCTTTGTAGATCACGCGCGGAAGCGTTCAAAGAACGGGGATGAGGAAGTCGTACTCGACGTGATCCAAATCACCGGAGATCCTAGCCCGAACGGACGACACCTCCGCGTTCAACACACGTACGGTCAGCGTGACGTCTCCTCCTTCTTGATCCAGCAAGGGGGAAGGAGAGGTTGATGAAGATCCAGCAGCATGACGGCGTGGTGGTGGATGCAGCAGTCACCGCAGCAAGGCTTCGCCGTTCTTCTGCGAGAGGGAGAGGTGTAGCAGGGGAGAGGGAGGCGCCAAGACTCAAGGGTGCGGCTGCCCCTCCCTCCCCCCTTTATATAGGCTCCCCTAGGGTGGCGCCGGCCCTAGGAGATGGGATCTCCTAGGGGGGGCGACAGCCAAAGGGTGGAGTGCCCCCCAAGCCAGGTGGGGCGCTCCCCATCCTAGGGTTCCCAACCCTAGGCGCATGGGGTGGGCCAAGGGGGGCGCACCAGCCCACTATGGGCTGGTTCCCCTCCCCACTTTAGCCCATGGGGCCCTCTGGGATGGGTGGCCCCACCCGATGGACCCCCGGGACCCTTCCGGTGGTCCCGGTACAATACCGGTGACCCCCGAAACTCTCCCGATGGCCGAAACTGAACTTCCTATATATAATTCTTCACCTCCGGACCATTCCGGAACTCCTCGTGACGTCCGGGATCTCATCCGGGACTCCGAACAACTTTCGGGTTACTGCATATTCATGTCTCTACAACCCTAGCGTCACCGAACCTTAAGTGTGTAGACCCTACGGGTTCGGGAGACATGTAGACATGACCAAGATGGATCTCCGGTCAATAACCAACAGCGGGATCTGGATACCCATGTTGGCTCCCACATGCTCCTCGATGATCTCATCGGATGAACCACGATGTCGAGGATTCAAGCAACCCCGTATACAATCCCCTTTGTCAATCGGTATGTTACTTGCCCGAGATTCGATCGGTATCCCAATACCTCGTTCAATCTCGTTACCGGCAAGTCACTTTACTTGTACTGTAATGCATGATCCCGTGACCAGACACTTGGTCACTTTGAGCTCATTATGATAAGGCATTACCGAGTGGGCCCAGAGATACCTCTCCGTTATACGGAGTGACAAATCCCAGTCTTGATCCGTGTCAACCAAACAGACACTTTCGGAGATACCCGCAGTATACCTTTATAGTCACCCAGTTACGTGTTGGGGAACGTAGCAGAAATTCAAAATTTTCCTATGTGTCACCAAGATCTATCTATGGAGAGACCAGCAACGAGGGGAAGGAGAGTGCATCTACATACCCTTGTAGATCGCTAAGCGGAAGCGTTCAAGAGAACAGGGTTGATGGAGTCGTACTCGTCATGATCCAAATCACCGATGATCCTAGTGCCGAACGGACGGCACCTTCGTGTTCAACACACGTACAACCCGGTGACGTCTCCCATGCCTTGATCCAGCAAGGAGAGAGGGAGAGGTTGAGGAAGACTCCATCCAGCAGCAGCACAACGGCGCGGTGGTGGTGGTGGAGGAGCATGGTGATCCAGCAGGGCTTCGCCAAGCACCGCGAGATATGAGGAGGGAGAGAGGTAGGGCTGCGCCAGCAAGAGGAGAGGAACTCGTGTGTAATGGGCAGCCCAAACCTCAAGGATATATAGGGGGAGGGGAGGGGCTGCGCCCCCACCTAGGGTTCCCTCCCTAGGGGTGGCGGCAGCCCCTAGATCCCATCTAGGGGGCGGCCAAGGGGAGGGGGAGAGGGAGGCGCACCAGGATGGGCCCTAAGGCCCATCTGCCCTTAGGGTTTGCCCCCTTTCCACCCCTTAGGAGCCTTGGGCCCTTGTGGGGGGGGCGCACTAGCCCACCTGGGGCAGGTCCCCTCCCACACTTGGCCCATGCAGCCCTCCGGGGCTTGTGGCCCCACTTGGTGGACCCCCGGGACCCTCCCGGTGGTCCCGGTATGTTACCGATAAAACCCAAAACTTTTCCGGTGACCAAAACAGGACTTCCTATATATAAATATTTACCTCCGGACTATTCTGGAACTCCTCGTGATGTCCGGGATCTCATCCGAGACTCCGAACAACATTCGGTAACCACATACAAACTTCCTTTATAACCCTAGCATCATCGAACCTTAAGTGTGTAGACCCTACGGGTTCGGGAGACATGCAGACATCACCGAGACGTTCTCCGGTCAATAACCAACAGCGGGATCTGGATACCCATGTTGGCTCCCACATGTTCCACGATGATCTCATCGGATGAACCACGATGTCAAGGACTTAATCAATCCCTTATGCAATTCCCTTTGTCCATCGGTACGATACTCGCCCGAGATTCGAGCGTCGGTATCCCGATACCTTGTTCAATCTCGTTACAGGCAAGTCTCTTTACTCGTTCCGTAACACATCATCCCGTGATCAACTCCTTGATCACATTGTGCACATTATGATGATGTCCTACCTTGTGGGCCCAGAGATACCTCTCCGCCACACGGAGTGACAAATCCCAGTCTCGATTCGTGCCAACCCAACAGACACTTTCGAAGATACCCGTAGTGCACCTTTATAGTCACCCAGTTACGTTGTGATGTTTGGCACACCCAAAGCACTCCTACGGTATCCGGGAGTTGCACAATCTCATGGTCTAAGGAAATGATACTTGACATTAGAAAAGCTTTAGCATACGAACTACATGATCTTGTGCTAGGCTTAGGATTGGGTCTTGTCCATTACATCATTCTCCTAATGATGTGATCCGTTATCAACAACATCCAATGTCCATGGTCAGGAAACCGTGACCATCTATTGATCAACGAGCTAGTCAACTAGAGGCCTACTAGGGACATGGTGTTGTCTATGTATCCACACATGTATCTGAGTTTCCTATCAATACAATTCTAGCATGGATAATAAACGATTATCATGAACAAGGAAATATAATAATAATCAATTTATTATTGCCTCTAGGGCATATTTCCAACAGTCTCCCAGTTGCACTAGAGTCAACAATCCAGTTCACATCGATATGTGATTAACACTCAAGGTCACATCCCCATGTGACTAACACCCAAAGAGTTTACTAGAGTCAATAATCTAGTTCACATTACCATGTGATTAACACTCGATGAGCTCTGGGTTTGATCATGTTATGCTTGTGAGAGATGTTATAGTCAATGAGTCTGAATCTTTCAGATCCGTGTGTGCTTTACAAATCTCTATGTCATCTCCTAGATGCAGCTACCACGTTCTATTTGGAGCTATTCCAAATAACTGTTCTACTATATGAATCCAGTTTACTACTCAGAATAATCTGGATTAGTGTCAAAGTTTGCATCGGCGTAACCATTTACGACGAACTCTTTTACCAGCTCCATAATCGAGAAAATTCCTTAGTCCACTAGTTACTAAGGATAACTTTGACCGCTGTCCTGTGATCCATTCTTGGATCACTCTTGTACCCCTTGACTGACTCATGGCAAGGCACACTTCAGGTGCGGTACACAGCATAGCATACTGTAGAGCCTACGTCTTAAGCATAGGGGACGACCTTCTTCCTTTCTCTCTATTCTGCCGTGGTCGAGCTTTAAGTCTTAACTTCATACCTTACAACTCAGGCAAGAACTCCTTCTTTGACTGATCCATCTTGAACACCTTCAAGATCATGTCAAGGTATGTGCTCATTTGAAAGTACCATTAAGCGTTTTGATCTATCCTTATAGATCTTGATGCTCAATGTTCAAGTAGCTTAATCTAGGCTTTCCATTGAAAAACACTTTCCAAATAACCCTATATGCTTTCCAGAAATTCTACGTCATTTCTGATCAACAATATGTCAACAACATATATTCATCAGAAATTCTATAGTGCTCCCACTCACTTCTTTGGAAATACAAGTTTCTCATAAACTTTGTATACACCCAAAATGTTTGATCATCTCATCAAAGCATACATTCCAACTCCGAGATGCTTACTCCAGTCCTTAGAAGGATTGCTGGAGCTTTGCATACTTGTTAGCATCTTTCAGGATTGACAAAACCTTCCGGTTGTATCACAAACAACCTTTCCTCAAGAAAATCGTCGAGGAAACAATGTTTTGACATCCTATCTGCAAGATTTCATAAATAATGAAGTAATCGCTAATATAATTTCAACAGACTCTTAGCATTGCTACGAGTGAGAAAGTCTCATTGTAGTCAACTCCTTGAACTTGTCGAAAAACATCTTAACGACAAGTCGAGCTTTCTTAATGGTGACATTTACCATCATTGTCCGTCTTCCTTTTTAAACTCCATATGTACCTAACAGCCTTACGTCCATCAAGTAGTTCTTCCAAAGTCTACACTTTGTTTTCATATATGGATCCTCTCTCGGATTTTATGGCCTCGAGCCATTTATCGGAATCCGGGCCCACCATCGCTTCTCCATAGCTCGTAGGTTCATTGTTGTCTAGCAACATGACTTCCAAGACAGGTTTACGTACCACTGTGAAGTAGTACGCATCCTTGTCATCCCACGAGGTTTGGTAGTGACTTGATCTGAAGTTTCATGATCACTATCATAAGCTTCCACTTCAATTGGTGTAGGTGCCACAGGAACAACTCCCTGTGTCCTGTCACACACTAGTTGAAGATACGGTTCAATAACCTCATCAAGTCTCCACCATCCTCCCACCCAATTCTTTCGAGAGAAACTTTTCCTCGAGAAAGGACCCGATTCTAGAAACAATCCCTTATTGCTTTCGGATCTGAGACAGGATGTATACCCAACTGTTTTGGGTGTCCTATGAAGATGCATTTATCCGCTTTGGGTTCTAGCTTATCAGCCTTAAACTTTTTCACATAAGCGTTGCAGCCCCAAACTTTTAAGAAATGACAGCTTAGGTTTCTTTAAACCATAGTTCATACGGTGTCATCTCATCGGAATTACGTGGTACCCTATTTAAAGTGAATGTGGTTGTCTCTAATGCCTAACCCATAAACTATTGTGGTAATTCGATAAGAGACATCATGGTATGCATCATATCCAATAGGGTGCAGTTATGATGTTCGGACACACCATCACACTATGGTGTTCCAGGCTGTATTAGTTGTGAAACAATTTCCACAATGTCTTAATTCTTTGCCAAACTCGTAATTCAGATATTCATCTCTATGATCATATCATAGATATTTTATCCTCTTGTCACGACGATCTTTCAACTTCACCCTGAAATTACTTGAACCTTTCAATAATTCAGACTCGTGATTCATCAAGTAAATATACTCAACATCTACTCAAATCATCTGTGAAGTAAGAACATAACGATATCCACTACACGCCTCAGCACTCATTGGACTGCACACATCAAAATGTATTACTTCCAACAAGTTGCTTTCTAGTTCCATTTTACTGAAAACGAGGCTTTCAGTCATCTTGCCCATGTGGTATGATTTGCATGTCTCAAGTGATTCAAAACCAAGTGAGTCCAAATGGTCCATTTGCATGGAGTTTCTTCATGCATATACACCAATAGACATGGTTCGCATGTCTCAAACTTTTCAAAAACGAGTGAGCCCAAAGATCCATCAACATGGAGCTTCTTCATGCGTTTTATACCGATATGACTTACGTGGCAGTGCCACAAGTAGGTGGTACTATCATTACTATCTTATATCTTTTGGCATGAACATGTGTATCACTACGATCGAGATTCAATAAACCATTCATTTTAGGTGCAAGACCATTGAAGGTATTATTCAAATAAACAGAGTAACCATTATCCTCCTTAAATGAATAACCGTATTGCGATAGACATAATCCAATCATGTCTATGCTCAACGCAAACACCAATCTCGATGGTAGAGGGAGCGTGCAATGCTTGATCAGATCAAGCTTGGAAACACTTCGAACACATATCGCCAGCTCACCTTTAGCTAGTCTCCGTTTACTCCGCAGCCTTTTATTTCGAGTTTACTAACACTTAGCAACCGAACCGGTATCTAATACCATGGTGCTACTAGGAGTACTAGTAAAGTACACATCAACACAATGTATATCCAATATACTTCTATCGACCTTGCCAGCCTTCTAATCTACCAAGTATCTAGGGTAATTCTGCTCCAGTGACTGTTCCCCTTATTACAGAAGCACTTAGTCTCGGGTTTGGGTTGAAACTTGGGTTTCTTCACTAGAGTAGCAGCTGAATTGCCGTTTCATGAAGTATCCCTTCTTGCCCTTTCCCTTCTTGAAACTAGTGGTTTCACCAACCATCAACAATTGATGCTCCTTCTTGATTTCTACCCTTTTTGTGGTGTCAAACATCATGAATATCTCAAAGATCATCATATATGTCCTCAATATGTTATAGTTCGTCACGAAGCTCTAGCAGCTTGGTGGTAATGACTTCGGAGAAACATCACTATCTCATCTGGAAGATCAACTCCCACTCGATTCAAATGACTGTTGTACTCAGACAATCTGAGCACAAACTCAACAATTGAGCTTTTCTCCCTTAGTTGGTAGGTTAAGAAAATCGTCGGAGGTCTTATACCTCTTGACGTGGGCACGAGCCTGAAATCCCAATTTCAGCCCTCGAAACATCTCATATGTTTCGCGACGTTTCAAAACGTCTTCGGTGCCTCAACTCTAAACCGTTTAACTGAACTATCATGTAGTTATCAAAATGTGTATGTTAGATGTTCGCAACATCCACAGACAACGTTCGAGGTTCAGCACATTGAGCGGTGCATTAAGGACATAAGCCTTCTATGAAGCAATGAGGACAATCCTCAGTTTACGGACCTAGTCCGCATAATTGCTACTATCAACTTTCAACTAAATTTTCTCTAGGAACATAACTAAACAGTAGAACTGAAGCGCGAGCTACGACATAATTTGCGAAGACCTTTTGACTATATTCAGGATAATTAAGTTCATCTTATGAACTCCCACTCAGATAGACATCCCTCTAGTCATCTAAGTGATTACATGATCCGAGTCAACTAGGTCGTGTCTGATCATCACGTGAGACGGACTAGTCAACATCGGTGAACATCTTCATGTTGATCGTATCTTCTATACGACTCATGCTCGACCTTTCGGTCTCTTGTGTTCTGAGGCCATGTCTGTACATGCTAGGCTCGTCAAGTCAACCTAAGTGTTTTGCATGTGTTCCGAGGCCATGTCTGTACATGCTAGGCTTGTCAACACCCGTTGTATTTGAACGTAAGAATCTATCACACCCGATCATCACGTGGTGCTTCGAAACAACGAACTTTCGCAACGGTGCACAGTTAGGGGGAACACTTTCTTGAAATTTTAATGAGGGATCATCTTATTTACTACCGTCATTCTAAGCAAATAAGATGTATAAACATGATAAACATCACATGCAATCAAATAGTGACATGATATGGCCAATATCATATTGCTCCTTTTGATCTCCATCTTCGGGGCTCCATCATCATAATCATCACCGGCATGACACCATGATCTCCATCATCGTGTCTTCATGAAGTTGTCTCGCCAACTATTACTTCTACTACTACAGCTAACGGTTAGCAATAAAGTAAAGTAATTACATGACGTTTATGTTGACACGCAGGTCATAAATAAATTAAGACAACTCCTATGGCTCCTGCCGGTTGTCATACTCATCGACATGCAAGTCGTGATTCCTATTACAAGAACATGATCATCTCATACATCACATATATCATTCATCACATCCTTTGGCCATATCACATCACATAGCATACCCTGCAAAAACAAGTTAGACGTCCTCTAATTGTTGTTTGCATCTTTTACGTGGCTGCTATGGGTTTCTAGCAAGAACGTTTCTTACCTACGCAAAACCACAACGTGATATGCCAATTGCTATTTACCCTTCATAAGGACCCTTTTCATCGAATCCGATCCGGCTAAAGTGGGAGAGACAGACACCCGCCAGCCACCTTATGCAACTAGTGCATGTTTGTCGGTGGAACCGGTCTCACGTAAGCGTACGTGTAAGGTTGGTCCGGGCCGCTTCATCCCACAATGCCGCCGAATCAAGATTGGACTAGTAAAGGTAAGCATATTGAACAAAATCAACGCCCACAACTACTTGTGTTCTACTCGTGCATAGAATCTACGCAATAGATCTAGCTCATGATGCCACTGTTGGGGAACGTAGCAGAAATTCAAAATTTTCCTACGTGTCACCAAGATCTATCTATGGAGAGACCAGCAACGAGGGGAAGGAGAGTGCATCTACATACCCCTGTAGATCGCTAAGCGGAAGCGTTCAAGAGAACGGGGTTGATGGAGTCGTACTCGTCGTGATCCAAATCACCGATGATCCTAGTGCCGAACGGACGGCACCTCCGTGTTCAACACACGTACAGCCCGGTGACGTCTCCCATGCCTTGATCCAGCAAGGAGAGAGGGAGAGGTTGAGGAAGACTCCATCCAGCAGCAGCACAACGGCGTGGTGGTGGTGGTGGAGGAGCGTGGTGATCCAGCAGGGCTTCGCCAAGCACCGCGAGATATGAGGAGGGAGAGAGGTAGGGCTGCGCCAGCAAGAGGAGAGGAACTCGTGTGTAATGGGCAGCCCAAACCTCAAGTATATATAGGGGGAGGGGAGGGGCTGCGCCCCCACCTAGGGTTCCCTTCCTAGGGGTGGCGGCAGCCCCTAGATCCCATCTAGGGGGCGGCCAAGGGGAGGGGGAGAGGGAGGCGCACCAGGATGGGCCCTAAGGCCCATCTGCCCTTAGGGTTTGCCCCCTTTCCACCCCTTAGGCGCCTTGGGCCCTTGTGGGGGGGCGCACCAGACCACCTGGGGCTGGTCCCCTCCCACACTTGGCCCATGCAGCCCTCCGGGGCTTGTGGCCCCACTTGGTGGACCCCCGGGACCCTCCCGGTGGTCCCGGTACATTACCGATAAAACCCGAAACTTTTCCGGTGACCAAAACATGACTTCTTATATATAAATCTTTACCTCCGGACCATTCCGGAACTCCTCGTGACATCCCGGATCTCATCCGTGACTCCGAACAACATTCGTTAACCACATACAAACTTCCTTTATAACCCTAGCGTCATCGAACCTTAAGTGTGTAGACCCTATGGGTTCGGGAGACACGCAGACATGACCGAGACGTTCTCTGGTCAATAACCAACAACGGGATCTGGATACCCATGTTGGCTCCCACATGTTCCACGATGATCTCATCGGATGAACCACGATGTCAAGGACTTAATCAATCCCGTATGCAATTCCCTTTGTCCATCGGTACGATACTTGCCCGAGATTCGATCGTCGGTATCCCGATACCTTGTTCAATCTCGTTACCGGCAAGTCTCTTTACTCGTTCCGTAACACATCATCCCGTGATCAACTCCTTGGTCACATTGTGCACATTATGATGATGTCCTACCGAGTGGGCCCAGAGATACCTCTCCGCCACACGGAGTGACAAATCCCAGTCTCGATTTGTGCCAACCCAACAGACACTTTTGGAGATACCCGTAGTGCACCTTTATAGTCACCCAGTTACATTGTGACGTTTGGCACACCCAAAGCACTCCTACGGTATCCGGGAGTTGCACAATCTCATGGTCTAAGGAAATGATACTTGACATTAGAAAAGCTTTAGCATATGAACTACATGATCTTGTGCTAGGCTTAGGATTGGGTCTTGTCCATCACATCATTCTCCTAATGATGTGATCCCGTTATCAACGACATCCAATGTCCATGGTCAGGAAACCGTGACCATCTATTGATCAACGAGCTAGTCAACTAGAGGCTTACTAGGGACATGGTGTTGTCTATGTATCCACACATGTATCTGAGTTTCCTATCAATACAATTCTAGCATGGATAATAAACGATTATCATGAACAAGGAAATATAATAATAATCAATTTATTATTGCCTCTAGGGCATATTTCCAACATTACGTTGTGATGTTTGGTACACCCAAAGCACTCCTACGGCATCCGGGAGTTACACGATCTCATGGTCTAAGGAAAAGATACTTGACTTTGGAAAAACTCTAGCAAACGAACTATACGATCTTGTGCTATGTTTAGGATTGGGTCTTGTCCATCACATCATTCTCCTAGTGATGTGATCTCGTTATCAATGACAAACCATGACTATCTGTTGATCAACGAGCTAGTCAACTAGAGGCTTACTAGGGACATGTTGGTGTCTATGTATTCACACATGTATTACGTTTTCTGGATAACACAATTATAGCATGAATAAAAGACAATTATCATGAACAAGGAAATATAATAATAATCCTTTTATTATTGCCTCTAGGGCATATTTCCAACAGTCTCCCACTTGCACTAGAGTCAATAATCTAGTTACATTGTGATGAATCGAACACCCATGGAATTCTGGTGTTGATCATGTTTTGCTCTAGGGAGAGGTTTAGTCAGCGGATCTGCTACATTCAGGTCCATATGTACTTTACAAATATCTATGTCTCCATCTTGAACATTTTCACGAATGGAGTTGAAGCGACGCTTGATGTGCCTGGTCTTCTTGTGAAACCTGGGCTCCTTGGCAAGTGCAATAGCTCTAGTGTTGTCAGAGAAGAGTTTGATCGGCCCCGACGCATTGGGTATGACTCCTAGGTCGGTGATGAACTCCTTCACCCAAATTGCTTCATGCGCTGCCTCCGAGGCTGCCATGTACTCCGCTTCACATGTAGATCCCGCCACGACGCTCTGCTTGCAACTGCACCAGCTTACTGCCCCACCATTCAAAATATACACGTATCCGGTTTGTGACTTAGAGTCATCCAGATCTGTGTCGAAGCTAGCATCGACGTAACCCTTTACGACGAGCTCTTCGTCACCTCCATAAATGAGAAACATTTCCTTAGTCCTTTTCAGGTACTTCAGGATATTCTTGACCGCTGTCCAGTGTTCCTTGCCGGGATTACTTTGGTACCTACCTACCAAACTTACGGCAAGGTTTACATCAGGTCTGGTACACAGCGTGGCATACATAATAGAACCTATGGCTGAGGCATAGGGGATGACACTCATCTCTTCTATATCTTCTGCCGTGGTCGGACATTGAGCTGAGCTCAATTTCACACCTTGCAACACAGGCAAGAACCCCTTCTTAGACTGATCCATATTGAACTTATTCAATATCTTATCAAGGTATGTGCTTTGTGAAAGACCTATGAGGCGTCTTGATCTATCTCTATAGATCTTGATGCCTAATATATAAGCAGCTTCTCCAAGGTTCTTCATTGAAAAACTCTTATTCAAGTAGGCCTTAATGCTGTCCAAAAGCTCTATATCATTTCCCATCAAAAGTATGTCATCTACATATAATATGAGAAATGCTACAGAGCTCCCACTCACTTTCTTGTAAACGCAGGCTTATCCATAAGTCTGCATAAACCCAAACGCTTTGATCATCTCATCAAAGCGAATTTTCCAACTCCGAGATGCTTGCACCAGCCCATAAATCGAGCGTTGGAGCTTGCACACCTCGTCAGCATTCTTAGGATCGACAAAACCTTCCGGCTGCATCATATACAATTCTTCCTTAAGGAAACCATTAAGGAATGCCATTTTGACGTCCATTTGCCATATCTCACAATCATAGAATGCGGCAATTGCTAACATGATTCGGACGGACTTCAGCTTCGCTACCGGTGAGAAAGTCTCATCGTAGTCAACCCCTTGAACTTGTCGATAACCCTTAGCGACAAGCCGAGCTTTATAGATGGTCACATTACCATCTGCGTCTGTCTTCTTCTTAAAGATCCATTTATTTTCTATAGCTCGCCGCTCAACGGGCAAGTCAGTCAAAGTCCATACTTCATTTTCATACATGGATCCTATCTCGGATTTCATGGCTTCCAGCCATTTGTCGGAATCCGGGCCCGCCATCGCTTCTTCATAGTTCGAAGGTTCACCGTTGTCTAACAACATGATTTCCAAGACAGGGTTGCCGTACCATTCTGGTGCGGAACGTGTCCTTGTGGACCTTCGAATTTTAGTAGGAGCTTGATCATAAGTATCTTGATCATCATCATTAACTTCCTCTCTAATTGGTGCAGGCACCACAGGAACATTTTCCTGAGTTGCGCCACTTTCCGGTTCAAGAGGTAATACTTCATCAAGTTCTACTTTCCTCCCACTTACTTCTTTCGAGAGAAACTCCTTCTCTAGAAAGGATCCATTCTTGGCAACAAAGATCTTGCCTTCGGATCTGAGGTAGAAGTTATACCCAATAGTTTCTTTAGGGTATCCTATGAAGACGCATTTTTCCGACTTGGGTTCGAGCTTTTCAGGTTGAAGTTTCTTGACATAAGCATCGCATCCCCAAACTTTTAGAAATGACAGCTTAGGTTTCTTCCCAAACCATAATTCATACGGTGTCGTCTCAACGAATTTCGACGGAGCCCTATTTAAAGTGAATGCGACGATCTCTAAAGCATAGCCCCAAAATGATAGCGGTAAATCGGTAAGAGACATCATAGATCGCACCATATCTAATAGAGTGCGATTACGACGTTCGGACACACCATTACGCTGAGGTGTTCCAGGCGGCGTGAGTTGTGAAACTATTCCACATTTTCTTAAGTGTGTGCCAAACTCGTGACTTAAGTATTCTCCTCCATGATCTGATCGCAGGAACTTGATTTTCCTGTCACGTTGATTCTCAACCTCACTCTAAAATTCCTTGAACTTCTCAAAGGTCTCAGACTTGTGTTTCATTAAATAGACATACCCATATCTACTCAAGTCATCAGTGAGGGTGAGAACATAACGATAGCCACCGCGAGCCTCAACACTCATTGGACCGCACACATCAGTATGTATGATTTCTAATAAGTTGGTTGCTCACTCCATTGTTCCTGAGAACGGAGTCTTGGTCATTTTACCCATGAGGCATGATTCACACGTGTCAAATGATTCGTAATCAAGAGACTCTAAAAGTCCATCTGCATGGAGCTTCTTCATGCGTTTGACACCTATGTGACCAAGGCGGCAGTGCCACAAGTATGTGGGACTATCATTATCAACCTTACATCTTTTGGTACTCACACTATGAATATGTGTAGCATTACGCTCGAGATTCATTAAGAATAAACCATTCACCATCGGAGCATGACCATAAAACATATCTCTCATATAAATAGAACAACTATTATTCTCGGATTTAAATGAGTAGCCATCTCGTATTAAACGAGATCCTGATACAATGTTCATGCTCAAACTTGGCACTAAATAACAATTATTGACGTTCAAAACTAATCCCGTAGGTAAATGTAGAGGTAGCATGCCGACGGCGATCGCATCGACCTTGGAACCATTCCCGACGCGCATCGTCACCTCGTCCTTCGTCAGTCTCCGCTTATTCCGCAGCTCCTGCTTTGAGTTACAAATGTGAGCAACTGCACCGGTATCAAATACCCAGGAGCTACTACGAGTACTGGTAAGGTACACATCAATTACATGTATATCATATATACCTTTCGTTTTGCCGGCCTTCTTGTCTGCTAAGTATTTGGGGCAGTTCCGCTTCCAGTGACCACTTTCCTTGCAATAAAAGCACTCAGTCTCGGGCTTGGGTCCATTCTTTGGCTTCTTCCCGGCAGCTTGCTTGCCGGGCGCGGCAACTCCCTTGCCGTCCTTCTTGAAGTTCTTCTTACCATTGCCTTTCTTGAACTTAGTGGTTTTATTCACCATCAACACTTGATGTTCCTTTTTGACTTCTACCTCTGCTGATTTCAGCATTGCAAATACTTCAGGAATGGCCTTTTCCATCCCCTGCATATTGAAGTTCATCACAAAGCTCTTGTAGCTCAGTGGAAGCGACTGAAGGATTCTGTCAATGACCGCATCATCCAGGAGATTAACTCCCAGCTGAGTCAAGCGGTTATGTAACCCAGACATAGTGAGTATGTGCTCACTGACAGAACTATTTTCCTCCATCTTACAGCTGAAGAACTTGTCGGAGACTTCATATCTCTCGACCCGGACATGAGCTTGAAAAACCATTTTCAGCTCTTCGAACATCTCATATGCTCCGTGTCTCTCAAAACGCTTTTGGAGCCCCGGCTCTAAGCTGTAAAGCATGCCGCACTGAACGAGGGAGCAATCATCGGTACGTGTCTGCCAAGCGTTCATAACATCTTGTTCTGCAGGGAGAACAGGTGCTTCACCTAGCGGTGCTTGTAGGACATAATATTTCTTGGCAGCTATGAGGATGATCCTCAGGTTCCGGACCCAGTCCGTATAATTGCTGCCATCATCTTTCAGCTTGGTTTTCTCTAGGAACGCGTTGAAGTTGAGGACAACGTTGGCCATTTGATCTACAAGACATTGTAAATATTTGAGACTAAGTTCATAATAATTAAGTTCATCTATTTAATGAACTCCCACTCAGATAGACATCCCTCTAGTCATCTAAGTATAACATGATCCGAGTTAACTAGGCCGTGTCCGATCATCACGTGAGACGGACTAGTCAACATCGGTGAACATCTTCATGTTGATCGTATCTTCTATACGACTCATGCTCGACCTTTCGGTCTTCTGTGTTCCGAGGCCATGTCTGTACATGCTAGGCTCGTCAAGTCAACCTAAGTGTTTGCATGTGTAAATCTGTCTTACACCCATTGTATGTGAACGTTGGAATCTATCACACCTGATCATCACGAGGTGCTTCGAAACAACGAACTGTCGCAACGGTGCACAGTTAGGGGGAACACTTTCTTGAAATTATTATGAGGGATCATCTTATTTACTACCGTCGTTCTAAGTAAACAAGATGCAAAAACATGATAAACATCACATGCAATCAAATAATAATAGTGACATGATATGGCCAATATCACATAGCTCCTTTGACCTCCATCTTGGGGCTCCATGATCATCTTGTCACCGGCATGACACCATGATCTCCATCATCATGATCTCCATCATCGTGTCTCCATGAAGTTGCTCGCCAACTATTACTTCTACTACTATGGCTAACACGTTTAGCAATAAAGTAAAGTAATTTACATGGCGTTTCTCAATGACACGCAGGTCATACAAAAATAAAGACAACTCCTATGGCTCCTGCCGGTTGTCATACTCATCGACATGCAAGTCGTGATTCCTATTACAATAGCATGAACATCTCATACATCACATATATATCATTCATCATTCATCACAACTTTGGCCATATCACATCACAAAACACTTGCTGCAAAAACAAGTTAGACGTCCTCTAATTGTTGTTGCAAGTTTTACGTGGCTGCAATAGGGTTCTAGCAAGAACGTTTTCTTACCTACGTGAAAGCCACAACGTGATTTGTCAACTTCTATTTACCCTTCATAAGGACCCTTACATCGAATCCGCTCCAACTAAAGTGGGAGAGACAGACACCCGCCAGCCACCTTATGCAACTAGTGCATGTCAGTCGGTGGAACCGGTCTCACGTAAGCGTACGTGTAAGGTTGGTCCGGGCCGCTTCATCCCACAATACTGCTGAAGCAAAATAAGACTAGTAGCGGCAAGAAAGTTGACAACATCTACGCCCACAACAAATTGTGTTCTACTCGTGCAAAGAGAACTACACATAGATCTAGCTCATGATGCCACTGTTGGGGAACGTTGCAGAAAACAAAAATTTTTCTACGGTTTCACCAAGATCCATCTATGAGTTCATCCAGCAATGAGTGATCGGATTGCATCTACATACCTTTGTAGATCACGCGCGGAAGCGTTCAAAGAACGGGGATGAGGAAGTCGTACTCGACGTGATCCAAATCACCGGAGATCCTAGCGCCGAACGGATGGCACCTCCGCGTTCAACACACGTACGGTCAGCGTGACGTCTCCTCCTTCTTGATCCAGCAAGGGGGAAGGAGAGGTTGATGAAGATCCAGCAGCACGACGGCGTGGTGGTGGATGCAGCAGTCACCGCAGCAGGGCTTCGCCGTTCTTCTGCGAGAGGGAGAGGTGTAGCAGCGGAGAGGGATGCGCCAAGACTCAAGGGTGCGGCTGCCCCTCCCTCCCCCCCTTTATATAGGCTCCCCTAGGGGGGGCGCCGACCCTAAGAGATGGGATCTCCTAGGGGGGGCGGCGGCCAAAGGGTGGAGTGCCCCCCAAGCCAGGTAGGGCGCCCCCCCACCCTAGGGTTCCCAACCCTAGGCGCATGGGGTGGGCCAAGGGGGGCGCACCAGCCCACTATGGGCTGGTTCCCCTCCCCACTTTAGTCCATGGGGCCCTCCGGGATGGGTGGCCCCACCCGGTGGACCCCCGGGACCCTTCCGGTGGTCCCGGTACAATATCGGTGACCCCCGAAACTCTCCCGATGGCCGAAACTGCACTTCCTATATATAATTCTTCACCTTCGGACCATTCTGGAACTCCTTGTGATGTCCGAGATCTCATCCGGGACTCCGAACAACTTTCGGGTTACTGCATATTCATGTCTCTACAACCCTAGCGTCACCGAACCTTAAGTGTGTAGACCCTACGGGTTCGGGAGACATGTAGACATGACCGAGATGGCTCTCCGGTCAATAACCAACAGCGGGATCTGGATACCCATGTTGGCTCCCACATGCTCCTCAATGATCTCATCGGATGAACCATGATGTCGAGGATTCAAGCAACCCCGTATACAATTCCCTTTGTCAATATGTATGTTACTTGCCCGAGATTCGATCATCGGTATCCCAATACCTCGTTCAATCTCATTACCGGCAAGTCACTTTACTCGTACCATAATGCATGATCCCGTGACCATACACTTGGTCACTTTGAGCTCATTATGATGATGCATTACCGAGTGGGCCCAGAGATACCTCTCCGTTATACGGAGTGACAAATCCCAGTCTTGATCTGTGTCAACCCAACAGACACTTTCAAAGATACCCGTAGTATACCTTTATAGTCACCCAGTTACGTTGTGACGTTTGGTACACCCAAAGCACTCCTACGGCATCCGGGAGTTACACGATCTCATGGTCTAAGGAAAAGATACTTGACATTGGAAAAACTCTAGCAAACGAACTATACGATCTTGTGCTATGTTTAGGATTGGGTCTTGTCCATCACATCATTCTCCTAATGGTGTGATCTCGTTATCAATGACATCCAATGTCCATAGTCAGGAAACCATGACTATCTGTTGATCAACGAGCTAGTCAACTAGAGGCTTACTAGGGACATGTTGGTGTCTATGTATTCACACATGTATTACGATTTCCGGATAACACAATTATAGCATGAATAAAAGACAATTATCATGAACAAGGAAATATAATAATAATCCTTTTATTATTGCCTCTAGGGCATATTTCCCACAGTTGGCACACAGAGCGGTGCATCAAGGATAGAAGCCTTCTGTGTAGCAGTGAGGACAATCCTCAGACTACGGCCCTAGTCTGCACAATTGCTTACAATATCTTTCAACTTAGTTTTTCTCTAGGAACGTATTAAAACAAAGAGCTAAATCACGAGCTATTAATCCACAACATAATTTGCAAAGACAATTTAGACTATGTTCATGATAATTAAGTTCATCTAATCAAATTATTCAATGAACTCCCACTCAGATAGACATCCCTCTAGTCATCTAAGTGACACATGATCCGAGTCGACTAGGCTGTGTCCGATGATACGTCTCCAACGTATCTATAATTTTTGATTGTTCCATGCTATTATATTATCAACCTTGGATGTTTTATATGCATTTATATGCTATTTTATATGATTTTTGGGACTAACCTATTAACCCAGAGCCCAATGCCAGTTTTGTTTTTTCCTTGTTTTAGAATATCGCAGAAAAGGAAAATCAAACGGAGTCCAATTGACCTGAAACTTCACGGAACTTATTTTTGGATCAGAAGAAGCCCAGAAGACTTGGAGTGCATGTCAGGGTATCAACGAGGAAGCCACGAGGCAGGGGGCGCGCCCACCCCCTGGGCGCGCCCTCCATCCTCGTGGGCCCCTCGTGCCCCCCTAATGTACTTCTTCCGCCTATATATCTCCATATACCCTAAAACTATCGGGGATCACAAGTTCCGCCGCCAGAAGCCTCAGTAGCCACCGAAAACCAATCTAGACCCGTTCCGGCACCCTGTCGGAGGGGGAATCCTTCTCCGGCGGCCATCTTCATCATCCCGGTGCTCTCCATGACGACGAGGGAGTAGTTCTCCCTCGAGGCAGAGGGTATGTACCAGTAGCTATGTGTTTGGTCTCTCTCTCTCTCTCTCGTGTTCTTGAGGTGATACGATCTTGATGTATCGCGAGCTTTGCTATTATAGTTGGATCTTATGATGTTTTCTTCCCCCCTCTACTCTCTTGAAATGGATTGAATTTCCCCTTTGAAGTTATCTTATCGGATTGAGTCTTTATAGATTTGAGAACACTTGATGTATGTCTTGCCGTGCGTATCTGTGGTGACAATGGGATATCACGTGATTCACTTGACGTATGTTTTGGTGATCAACTTGCGGGTTCCGCCCATGAACTTATGCATAGGGGTTGGCACACGTTTTCGTCGTGATTCTCTGGTAGAAACTTTGGAGCACTCTTTGAGGTTCTATGTGTTGGTTGAATAGATGAATCTGAGATTGTGTGATGCATATCGTACAATCATACCCACAGATACTTGAGGTGACATTGGAGTATCTAGGTGACATTAGGGTTTTGGTTGATTTGTGTCTTAAGGTGTTATTCTAGTATGAACTCTAGGGCTGTTTGTGACACTTATAGGAATAGCCCAACGGATTGATTGGAAAGAATAACTTTGAGGTGGTTTCGTACCCTACCATAATATCTTCATTTGTTCTCCGCTATTAGTGACTTTGGAGTGACTCTTTGTTGCATGTTGAGGGATAGTTATGTGATCCAATTATGTTATTATTGTTGAGAGGACTTGCACTAGTGAAAGTATGAACCCTAGGCCTTGTTTCAACACATTGCAATACCATTTACGCTCACTTTTATCATTAGTTACCTTGCTGTTTTTATATTTTCAGATTACAAAAATCTGTATCTACCATCCATATACCACTTGTATCACCATCTCTTCGCCGACTAGTGCACCTATACAATTTACCATTGTATTGGGTGTGTTGGGGACACAAGAGACTCTTTGTTATTTGGTTGCAGGGTTGCTTGAGAGAGACCATCTTCATCCTACGCCTCCTACGGATTGATAAACCTTAGGTCATCCACTTGAGGGAAATTTGCTACTATCCTACAAACCTCTGCACTTGGAGGCCCAACAACGCCTACAAGAAGAAGGTTGTGTAGTAGACATCAAGCTCTTTTCTGGCGCCGTTGCCGGGGAGGTGAGTGCTTGAAGGTATATCTTTAGATCTTGCAATCGAGTCTTTTAGTTTCTTGTTTTATCACTAGTTTAGTCTATAAAAGAAAACTACCAAAAAAATGGAATTAAGGGTACCTCATATGCTTCATCTTTTTAATATCTATCATGAAAATAAGGATTCCGATAATTGTGCTCAAGTGCTAGAAGAAGAATGCATTAGAATGTTTGGAACTAAATATTTGAATGATGAGCATGATTTCAATGTCGTTAGTATGAATTCCTTGAATATCTATGATGCTAATGATATGCAAAGCCACAAGCTTGGGGAAGCTATGTTTGATGAATATGATATTTTTTGTCCCCCAAGTTTTGATGAGAAAATTTATTATGATGAAAGCATGCCTCCTATCTATGATGACTATTGTGATGACATGTATGCTTTAAAGAATAATGATAACAATGAAACTTGTCATCTTGATTTCAATTTTCAATCCCATGATAGTTACTTTGTTGAGTTTGCTCCCACTACTATTCATGACAAGAATTTTGCTTATGTGGAGAGTAGTAGATTTTCTATGCTTGTAGATCATGAAAAGAATGCTTTAGGTGCTGGTTATATTGTTGAATTCATTCATGATGCTACTGAAAATTATTATGAGGGAGGAATATATGCTTGTAGGAATTGCAATAATATCAAGTTTCCTCTCTATGTGCTTAAAGCTTTGAAGTTATGCTTGGTTTACCTTCCTATGCAAGTTGATTCTTGTTCCCATAAGTTGTTTGCTCACAAAATCCCTATGCATAGGAAGTGGGTTAGACTTAAAAGTGCTAGTTATATTCTTCATGATGCTCTCTTTATGTTTCAATTCTTATCTTTTATGTGAGCATCATTGAAATCATCATGCCTAGCTAGGGGCATTAAACAATAGCGCTTCTTGGGAGGCAACCCAACTTTATTCTTGTTCTTTACTTTTTTCTCCTTTTTAGTAATAAATAATTCATCTAGCCTATCTTTAGATGTGGTTTTATGCTTTTAATTAGTGTTTGTGCCAAGTAGAACCTTTGGAAGACTTGGGGAAAGTCTTTGCGATCATGCTGTAAAAAACAGAAACTTTAGCGCTCACGAGAATTGCTGCCATTTTTATTTGGAGAGTGTTATTTAGTTAATTATTTTTTCATATGATTAATAGACAAATTACTCAGGTACACCAATTTATTTTATAATTTTTGGGGTTCCATAAGTTTGCATTAGTTACAGATTACTACAGACTGTTCTGTTTTTGATAGATTCTATTTTTCGTGTGTTGTTTGCTTATTTTGATGAATCTATGGCTATTAAAAGAGTTTATAAACCATATTGAAGTTGGAATACAGTAGGTTTAAAACCAATATAAATAAAGAATGAGTTCATTACAGTACCTTGAAGTGGTGTTTTGTTTTCTTTCGCTAACGGAGCTTACGAGTTTTCTGTTAAGTTTTGTGTTGTGAAGTTTTCAAGTTTTGGGTGAAGATTCGATGGAATATGGAATAAGGAGTGGCAAGAGCCTAATCTTGGGGATTCCCAAAGCACCCCAAGGAAATATTCAAGGACAACCAAGACCCTAAGCTTGGGGATGCCCCGGAAGGCACCCCCTCTTTCGTCTTCGTTCATCGGTAACTTTACTTGGAGCTATATTTTTATTCGCCACATGATATGTGTTTTGCCTGGAGCGTCAATTTATTTTGTTAGAATTTGCTTGCTGTTATTTAGAACAATTTTTTGCATATTTTATTTCAATAAAAGTGGCATTGATAGCCTTTACTATGCCTATTTTAGAAGTCCACATGTTGCTGTTTGAAAACAGAAAGTTTACCGCTGTTGCAATAATTCCCTAGAAAAGTCAGAATATGATAAAATGTTGAAACCTTTTGCATATTAAGATCTGATAAATTTAATAAAGTGGGAATTTTATTTCATAATTTTTAGAGCTAGGGAAGTATGGATGTTGCTGCATTCTTTACAGACTGTCCTGTTTAGGAAGATTGCTGTTATGTTTGCATATGTTTGCTTCTTTAATGATTCTATTTGAGGATAGGACTATTAAATATGCAGAGGAATTTAGTATGAAATGTTGAATAATAATTTTAGTGATTTTCTACAGTAGAGTATGATAAGGTTTTTGCAATGGTTTATACTAACTTATCTCACGAGTCCTTGTTGAGTTTTGTGTGGATGAAGCTTTTGAGATTTAGGGAGACCGTGATATGAGAGGAATTAAGGAGACACAAAAGCTCAAGCTTGGGGATGCCCAAGGCACCCCAAGATAATATTTCAAGAAGTCTCAAGCGTCTAAGCTTGGGGATGCCCGGTTGGCATCCCACCTTTCTTCTTCAACAACTATCGGTTAGTATCGGTTGATCCTAAGTGTTTGCTTCTTCACATGATGTTTGCTATTCTTAGATGTCATTTTATTTTGTTTTGCTTGCTGTTTGAATAAAATACCAAGATCTGAAATTATTAAATGTTAGAGAGTCTTCACATAGTTGCATAATTATTCGACTACTCGTTGATCTTCACTTATATCTTTCAGAGTAGTTTGTCATTTGCTCTAGTGCTTCACTTATATATTTTAGAGCACGGTGGTGGTTTTATTTTATAGAAATATATGAACTCTCATGCTTCACTTATATTATTTTGAGAGTCCTAAACAGCATGGTAATTTTCTTTGGTTATGAAACTAGTCCTAATATGATAGGCATCCAAGAGGGATATAATAAAAACTTCCATATAAAGTGCATTGAATACTATGAGAAGTTTGATACTTGATGATTGTTTTGAGATATGAGGATGGTAATATTAGAGTCATGCTCGTGAGTAGTTGTGAATTTGAGAGATACTTGTGTTAAAGTTTGTGATTCCCGTAGCATGCACGTATGGTGAACCGTTATGTGATGAAGTCGGAGCATGATTTATTTATTGATTGCCTTCCTTATGAGTGGCGGTCGGGGACGAGCGATGGTCTTTTCCTACCAATCTATCCCCCTAGGAGCATGCACGTAGTACTTTGTTTCGATAACTAATAGATTTTTGCATTAAGTATGTGATTTCTTTATGACTAATGTTGAGTCCATGGATTATACGCACTCTCACCCTTCCACCATTGCTAGCCTCTCTAGTACCGCGCAACTTTCGCCGGTACCTTACACCCACCATATACTTTCCTCAAAACAACCACCATACCTACTTATTATGGCATTTCCTTAGCCATTCCGAGATATATTGCCATGCAACTTTCCACCGTTCCGTTATTATGACACGCTTCATCATTGTCATATTGCTTTGCATGATCATGTAGTTGACATCGTATTTTTGGCAAAGCCACCATTCATAATTCTTCCATACATGTCACTCATGAGTCATTGCAAATCCCGGTACACCGCCGGAGGCATTCATATAGAGTCATATCTTGTCCTAAGTATCGAGTTGTAATTCTTGAGTTGTAAGAAAATAAAAAGTGTGATGATCATCATTATTAGAGCATTGTCCCAGTGAGGAAAGGATGATGGAGACTATGATTCCCCCACAAGTCGGGATGAGACTCCGGACGAAAAAAAGAGAGGCCAAAGAAGCCCAAATAAAAAAAAGAGGCCATAAAAAAAGAGAAGTCCCAAATAAAAATAAAATATAATAATATATATAAAAAATAAAAAAAATGAGAGAAAAAGAGAGAAGGGCAATGCTACTATCCTTTTACCACACTTGTGCCTCAAAGTAGCACCATGATCTTCATGATAGAGAGTCTCCTATGTTGTCACTTTCATATACTAGTGGGAATCTTTCATTATAGAACTTGGCTTGTATATTCCAATGATGGGCTTCCTCAAAATGCCCAAGGTCTTCATGAGCAAGCAAGTTGGATGCACACCCACTTAGTTTCTTTTTGAGCTTTCATACACTTATAGCTCTAGTGCATCCGTTGCATGGCAATCCCTACTCACTCACATTGATATCTATTGATGGGCATCTCCATAGCCCGTTGGTACGCCTAGTTGATGTGAGACTATCTTCTCCTTTTTGTCTTCTCCACAACCACCATTCTATTCCACCTATAGTGCTATGTCCATGGCTCATGCTCATGTATTGCGTGAAGATTGAAAAAGTTTGAGAACATCAAAAGTATGAAACAATTTCTTGGCTTGTCATCGGGGTTGTGCATGATTTAAATATTTTGTGTGGTGAAGATGGAGCATAGCCAGATTATATGATTTTGTAGGGATAGCTTTCTTTAGCCATGTTATTTTGAGAAGACATGATTGCTTAGTTAGTATGCTTGAAGTATTATTATTTTTATGTCAATATTAAACTTTTGTCTTGAATCTTATGGATCTGAATATTCTTGCCATAAAAAAGAGAATTACATAGAGAAATATGTTAGGTAGCATTCCACATCAAAAATTCTGTTTTTATCATTTATCTACTCGAGGACGAGCAAGAATTAAGCTTGGGGATGCTGATACGTCTCCAACGTATCAATAATTTTTGATTGTCCAATGCTATTATATTATCAACCTTGGATGTTTTATATGCATTTATATGCTATTTTATATGATTTTTGGGACTAACCTATTAACCCAGAGCCCAGTGCCAGTTTCTGTTTTTTTTCCTTATTTTATAATATCGCAGAAAAGGAAAATCAAACGGAGTCCAATTGATCTTAAACTTCACGGAACTTATTTTTGGATCAGAAGAAGCCTAGAAGACTTGGAGTGCACGTCAGGGGATCAACGAGGAAGTCACGAGGCAGGGGGGGCGCCCACCCCCTGGGCGCGCCCTCCACCCTCATGGGCCCCTTGACGTACTTCTTTCGCCTATATATCTTCATATACCCTAAAACTATCGGGGAGCACAATAGATCGGGAGTTCCGCCGCCAGAAGCCTCACTAGCCACTAAAAACCAATCTAGACCCGTTCCGGCACCCTGCCGGAGGGGGAATCCTTCTCCGGTGGCCATCTTCATCATCCCGGTGCTCTCCATAACGAGGAGGGAGTAGTTCTCCCTCGGGGCTGAGGGTATGTACCAGTAGCTATGTGTTTGGTCTCTCTCTCTCTCTCTCGTGTTCTTGTGGTGATACGATCTTGATGTATCGCGAGCTTTGCTATTATAGTTGGATCTTATGATGTTTTCTTCCCCCCTCTACTCTCTTGTAATGGATTGAGTTTCCCCTTTGAAGTTATCTTATCGGATTGAGTCTTTATAGATTTGAGAACACTTGATGTATGTCTTGCCGTGCGTATCTGTGGTGACAATGGGATATCACGTGATTCACTTGATGTATGTTTTGGTGATCAACTTGCGGGTTCTGCCCATGAACCTATGCATAGGGGTTGGCACACGTTTTCGTCGTGATTCTCTGTTAGAAACTTTCGAGCACTCTTTGAGGTTCTATGTGTTGGTTGAATAGATGAATCTGAGATTGTGTGATGCATATCGTATAATCATACCCATGGATACTTGAGGTGACATTGGAGTATCTAGGTGACATTAGGGTTTTGGTTGATTTATGTCTTAAGGTGTTCTTCTAGTACGAACTCTAGGGCTGTTTGTGACACTTATAGGAATAGCCCAACAGATTGATTGGAAAGAATAACTTTGAGGTGGTTTCGTACCCTACCATAATCTCTTCGTTTGTTCTCTGCTATTAGTGACTTTGGAGTGACTCTTTGTTGCATGTTGAGGGATAGTTATGTGATCCAATTATGTTAGTATTGTTGAGGGAACTTGCAGTAGCGAAAGTATGAACCCTAGGCCTTGTTTCAACGCATTGCAATACTGTTTACGCTCACTTTTATCATTAGGTACCTTGCTGTTTTTATATTTTCAGATTACAAATACCTTTTTCTACCATCCATATACCACTTGTATCACCGTCTCTTCGCCAAACTAGTGCACCTATACAATTTACCATTGTATTGGGTGTGTTGGGGACACAAGAGACTCTTTATTATTTGGTTGCAGGGTTGCTTGAGATAGACCATCTTCATCCTACGCCTCCTACGGATTGATAAAACTTAGGTCATCCACTTGAGGGAAATTTGCTACTGTCCTACAAACCTCTGCACTTGGAGGCCCAACAACGTCTACAAGAAGAAGGTTGTGTAGTAGACATCATCTGATCATCACGTGAGGCGGACTAGTCATCAACGGTGAACATCTCCATGTTGATCGTATCTACTATACGACTCATGTTCGACCTTTCGGTCTCTCGTGTTCCGAGGCCATGTCTGTACATGCTAGGCTCGTCAAGTCAACCTAAGTGTTTTGCATGTGTAAATCTGGCTTACACCCGTTGTATTCGAACGTTAGAATCTATCACACCCGATCATCACGTGGTGCTTCGAAACAATGAGCCTTCACAATGGTGCAGAGTTAGGGGGAACACTTTCTTGAAATTTTAGTGAGGGATCATCTTATTGATGCTACCGTCGTTCTAAGCAAATAAGATGTAAACATGACAAACATCACATGCAAATCATAAAGTGACATGATATGGCCAATATCATCTTGCGCCTTTGATCTCCATTTTCGAGGCACGACAAGAACACCATCGTCACCGGCATGACACCATGATCTCCATCATCATGATCTACATCATCGTGTCTTCATGAAGTTGCCTCGCCAACTATTACTTCTACTACTATGGCTAATGGTTAGCAATAAAGTAAAGCAATTACATGGCGTTTTCATTGACACACAGGTCATAAATAAATTAAGACAACTCCAATGGCTCCTGTCGGTTGTCATACTCATCGACATGCAAGTCGGGATTCCTATTACAAGAACATGATCAATGTAACACCCTCGATGCGACTATATCTCCCATGTGTCGAGGCACGACTTAGATGCATAATCGCATTGAAGGCATATGTCGCAAGTTAGGCAATCTTCACAACATCCCATGTAATATAGACAATAAAGGGGAGATAACATAGTTGGCTTACACTCGCCACGTCAATCAAGTACATAAATAGCATTACATCAATCAAACACTCATGGCCCGACTACGGCGCCAAAATAAAAGATAACCCAACATGCGACACGGTCCCGATCACCCCCAACTGGGCACCACTACTGATCATCAGGAAAGGAAACATAGTATCATTGAGAGTCCTCGTCGAATTCCCACTTGAGCTCAAGCGCGTCACCTGGAGCGGAATCATCAGGCCCTGCATCTGAATTTAATAGTAATCTGTGAGCCACAGGGACTCAGCAATCTCGCACCCTCGTGATCAAGACTATTTAAGATTAAAAGGGTAAGGCAGGGTAAATATATGTGGAGCTGCAGCAAGCGACTAGCATATATGGTGACTAACATGTTCGCAAAAGAGAGCGACAAGAGAAGGCAAAGCGCGAGCGAGAAACTAGAGGACAACCTGCGCAAACATTACTCCAACACCGTGTCCACTTCTCGGACTCCGCTGAGAAGAGGCCATCACGGTAACACACTCAGTTGATTCATTTTAATTAAATTAAGGTTCAAGTTATCTACAACCGGACATTAACAAATTCCCATCTGCCCATAACCATGGGCACGGCTTTCGAAAGTTCAAATCCCTGCAGGGGAGTCCCAACTTAGCCCATGACAAGCTCTCACGGTCAACGAAGGAATAGACCTCCTCCGGAGACGTTCCGATCAGACTCGGTACCTCGGTTCTTCAAGACACTTCGACATGTTAAAACTAATCCAGCAACACCGCCTGAATGTGCCGACAAATCCCGATAGGAGATGCACATATCTCTTTCTCAGGGCACACTCAGATTGTCCTAGGTACGGGTAGGCCAGCCCAGAGTTGCCTCTGGTGGCCACCGGCAGCTGACAGGTGGACCAACACTCAGAGGAGCACTGGCCCGGGGGGGGGGGGTTTAAAATAAGATGACCCTCGGGCTCCGGAAACCCAAGGGAAAAAGAGGCTAGGTGGAAAATGGTAAAACCAAGGTTGGGCATTGCTGGAAAAGCTTTAATCAAGGCGAACTATCAAGGGGTTCCCATTATAACCCAACCGCGTAAGGAACGCAAAAATCCGGGAACATAACACCGATATGACGGAAACTAGGGCGACAAGAGTGGAACAAAACACTAGGCGAGAGGCCGAGCCTTCCACCCTTTACCAAGTATATATATGCATTAAGATAACATGGCAATATAATGATATCCCAACAAGTAAATAATGTTCCAACAAGGAACGGTCTCCAATCTTCACCTGCAACTAACAACGCTATAAGAGGGGCTGAGCAAAGTGGTAACATAGCCAATCAACAGTTTGCTAGGACATGGTGGGTTAGAGGTTTGACATGGCAATTTGGGAGGCTTGAAAGCAAGCGGTAGGCATCGTAGCATTGGCATAGCAAAAGAGCGAGCATCTAGCAAAGTAAAGGTAGTAGTGATTTCGAGGGTATGATCATCTTGCCTGCAAAGTTGTCAGAGTTGACTGGATCCTCGAAAGCAAACTCAACGGGCTCCTCGTTAGCGAACTCGTCTCCCGGCTCTACCCAAACAAGACAAACAAGCAACACAATCAACCACGTGCAAGGCTCAAACAATATGATGCAAAGATGATATGCTATGCCGGATGCGATGCGGGATGCATATGCAAGATTTGACAAGGGATGCATGAACCTGGCCTCAACTTGGAAATCCAAGTGTGCCACTGGAAAGATGAGATGAAATCGCTTGAAAACGATATAAAGAACGCCGGAATCGGAGCTATGGTTTGGAAATGGCAAGTGATTCAAATATGACCACGTTCTGCGATTTACAGCAAGTAGCCATCTAAATGCAACAAGATGAACATGCTATAGCACCCAAACATGACAACAAAATACATGGCAGGTATGCATTCAAGATGCTTAACAAAAGTCTAGCACTGAGCTACGGCCAAATCATCCATTAACAGGTTCAAACAAGCATGGCAAAAATGCATATGACAAACAGATCTCAGACTTGGTGAAATTGACACTTGTCTGGAATTTTAGATCAGGTAGCACTCTTCGGAGCAACAAAACTATATGCTACAGGACCTGAACATGGCAAGGTAAAACATGGCATGGAGCTACTCAAAAAGCTTAACAAAAGTCCCTTAGTGACCTTGAGCCAAAAGGGATCAGAAAACACATTCGCAAGCATGTGAACATGGCAAAAACATGACCAGTTTTCAGACTTAGTGAAAACTGGCACATGCTGAAACAGATATCAAGTAGGCATGTTTACGAGCTTGATGCACTCACTACGGAGCAAGTCATGATAATCTAAGCATACACCCATCAAGAATACACAAAATGCAAGCTAGACATGGCAAGAACAATAGCATAGCATGCACGGATCAACTACAACATCATCGGCAAAATCGCTAACAAGTAGACAATCTGCCCAGATTCACGAAGTAGCAAAAGTAGAGCTCGATTGACTCAAGCTAGGGTGCTCCATAAATGCAAACAAAGACATGGATGGATAGAGCACTACAAGATTAACAAAACATCCTTACTGATTATCCTCAAAAGAGGCATGGATCACTAGGAAAACAACAGGAACATATGGCCATATGAGATAAACAGCTCAAGGACTTAGTGCAAATGCTAAGTCCCTGAAAACAGCATTACCAAGTGCCTCACTATGCAAGCTTGTGCTAGTCACCACACACATCACAAAAATACATGGGTTGCACCTCTGGAAAGATGGCAAAACCCTTAACAAAACATATGTAGAGCTCATGGGCATATCAAGCACACATCAATCATGGCAAAAATGACAAATATCTAAATGGAGCAGCAAATCTGACAATTATCTCAACTAGCCCTCTTCTAATAGCATTTCGGGCATCAAGATGAACTCAAATGAAAATGATGCAATGGAATGAAATGATGTGCTCTCTGAGGCGAACATTTTGATATGCTATATGACCAAAATGGAGCTACGGATGCAAAGTTACGATGCGATGAACATGAGCAAATGAACTAGGGTTTTGGGGCAAAAGTCAACCCAAACGTCCAGATCCAGATTCGGTTGCACGCAAACCGAGGAGATCGCCGGAAGACGCTGTAGCTCGCCGGAGAGGATGTAGGGAGCCGGATCCGGAGCTTGCCGGCGCGAGGTGGGCGAGGCGGTGGCCGGAGGAGGCGCAGGCGACGGCGGGGCTCGGCTCCCGCGGCGCGGGCGCGCGGTGGCGAGGTCCGGCCGGCGTCGGGCGTGGCCGGTGTCGCGGAGTGGCACGGCGGAGCGGTGGCCGCCGGCGAGGAGGGGCGGCGAAGGCGCGGGCGGAGGGAGAGGCGGCCGGGCGGCGCGGAGGGACGGGCCGCGGGGGCCTCCCGCGGGCTCGGGCGGGCCGGCGCAGCGACGGCGATGTGGGCGCCCGCCCGGGACAGGTGGCAGCGCGGGATTGGTCTGTGGCGGCGGAGGACAACGTCCGGCTCCGTCGGCTCCGTCCGGACGTGTCCGGCGGTGATGGAGGAGATATTTTTAGGGTTTGGACGGGGGAGATCCGGATTTTCGAGGAGGGGTCTTTATATAGGCATAGGAGGAGCTAGGAGAGTCCAAATGAGGTGCGGCTTTTGGCCACGCGATCATGATTGAATGCTCTAGATGAGGGAGAAGGTTTTGGTGGGTTTTGGGCCAAATTGGAGGGGTGTTGTGCTGCAACACACACGAGGCCTTTTCGGTCCCTCGATTAACCGTTGGAGCATCAAACGAAGTCCAAATGGTACGAAACTTGACAGGCGGTCTACCGGTAGTAAACCAAGGCCGCTTGGCAAGTCTCGGTCCAATCCGGAAATGTTTAATCCCCACACACTAAAGAAAGATAGAAATGACCACCGGAGGAGAACGAAGCGCCGGAATGCAAAACGGACAACGAGGAAAAAGCTCGAAAGCATGAGATGAACACGTATGCAAATGCAATGCACATGATGACATGATATGAGATGCATGACAACGATAACAACACACGGAGACAAAAACCCGAACCCGAGAAAATAAAACAACTTAAGGCCGGAAACAACAAGAGTTGGAGTACATATTGGGAAATTCATATCCGGTGTGTTACAATCAATCTCATACATCACATATATCATTCATCACATCCTTTGACCATATCACATCACATAGCATACCCTGCAAAAACAACTTAGACATCCTCTAATTGTTGTTGCATGTTTTACGTGGCTGTTATGGGTTTCTAGCAAGAACATTTCTTACCTACGCAAAACCACAACGGTGATATGCCAATTGCTACTTACCCTTCATAAGGACACTTTTCATCGAATCCGATCCGACTAAAGTGGGAGAGACAGACACCTGCCAGCCACCTTATGCATCAAGTGCATGTCAGCCGGTGGAACCAGTCTCACGTAAGCATACGTGTAAGGTCGGTCCGGGCCGCTTCATCCCACAATGCCGCCAGATCAAGATAAGACTAGTAACGGTAAGCAAATTGAACAAATCATCGCCCACAACTGCTTTGTGTTCTACCCGTGCATAGAATCTACGCATAGACCTAGCTCATGATGCCACTGTTGGGGAACGTAGCAATAATTTAAAAAATTTCCTACGTGTCACCAAGATCAGTCTAGGAGATATTAGCAACGAGAGAGAGGGAGTGCATCTTCATACCCTTGAAGATCGCTAAGCGGAACTGTTACAAGAACGCGATTGGTGGAGTCGTACATGCAATGATTCAGATTGCGGTCGATTCCGATCTAAGCGTCGAACAACGGCGCCTCCGCGTTCAACACACGTACAGCCCGGTGACGTCTCCTCCTTCTTGATCTAGCAAGGGGAGAGGAGAAGTTGAGGGAGAACTCCGACAGCACGACGGCGTGGTGGTGATGGAGCTCGTGGTTCTCCGGCAGGGCTTCGCCAAGCGCTACGGAGGAGGATGAGGTGTAGGAGAGGGGGACGGGCTGCGCCAGGGGAATGGTGTGCGGCTGGCCTCTCTCTCCCTCACTATATATAGGGGGAAGGGGGGTTGAGGAGGCACCCTAGGGTTCCCCAGGGGAGGGGCGGCGGCCACAGGGGAAACCCTAGATGGGTTTGGGCGCCCCCACCCCTAGGAAACTTGCCCCCCAAGCCGGGAGGGGTGGCTGCCCTTGGGGATGCGCCCCCACCTCTCCAGGTTACGTGAGATGGGGTGGGAGGAGCGCTCAGCCCCTTAGTGGGCTGATGTGCCCCCTCCCCTTGGCCCATAAGGCCCCCAATGCTTGATGGGGCCTCCGAAACCCCTTTCGGACACGCTGGTCGTCACCTGGTACCCCCGGAACAATTCTGGACTCTAATACCCTTCGTCCAATATATCAATCTTCACCTCTGGACCATTCTGGAACTCCTCGTCACGTCCGGGATCTCATCCGGGACTCCGAATAACCTTCGGTAACCATATACTATTTCCCATAACAACTCTAGCGTCACCGAACCTTAAGTGTGTAGACCCTATGGGTTCGGTAACCATGCAGACATGACCGAGACATCTCTCCGGCCAATAACCAATAGCGGTATCTGGATACCCATATTGGTTCCCACATGTTCCACGATGATCTCATCGGATGAACCACGATGTCGGGGATTCAGTCAATCCCGTATACAATTCCCTTTGTCTATCGGTATGTTACTTGCCCGAGATTTGATCGTCGATATCCCAATACCTTGTTCAATCTCGTTATCGGCAAATCACTTTACTCGTTCCGTAACGCATGATCCCGTGGCTAACTCCTTAGTCACATTGAGCTCGTTATGATGATGCATTACCGAGTGGGCCCAGAGATACCTCTCTGCCGTACGGAGCGACAAATCCCAGTCTCGATTCATGCCAACCCAACAGACACTTTCGGACATACCTGTAGTGCACCTTTATAGCCACCCAGTTACGTTGTGACGTTTGGTACACCAAAGCATTCCTACGGTATCCGGGAGTTGCACAATCTCATGGTCTAAGGAAATGATACTTGACATTAGAAAAGCTTTAGCAAATGAACTACACGATCTTGTGCTACGCTTAAGATTGGGTCTTGTCCATCACATCATTCTCCTAATGATGTGATCCCGTTACCAATGACATCCAATGTCCATGGTCAAGAAACCATGACCATCTATTGATCAACGAGCTAGTCAACTAGAGGCTCACTAGGGACATATTACGATCTATGTATTCACACATGTATTACGGTTTCCGGTTAATACAATTATAGCATGAACAATAGACAATTATCATGAACAAGGAAATATAATAATAACCATTTTATTATTGCCTCTAGGGCATATTTCCAACAGCACCGTGGTAGAGGATGCAGTCATTAGGGCATGCATGTATCTTCTGCACCTCCAATCCTAGAGGGCATACGACCTTCTTTGTTGCGTACGTACTGTCGGGCAATTCATTATCCTTTGGAAGCTTCTTCTTCAATATTTTCAGTACTCAAATCCTTTGTCAGGCACAATATTCTCTGCCTTTTTTGTGATCCTCTAACATGCGATCGAACTTCATCTTCTTCTTTTGACTTTCACACTGTCTCCTTGCATCAACAATGAACCGACGGAGATCATCATCGGGCACATCGTCTGATTCCTCTTGATCTTCAGCAGCTTCCCCCATTGCAGCATCACCGTATTCACGGGGCACATAGTTGCCATCGTCCTCTTCTTACATAGTTGCCATCGCCCTCTTCTTCTTCGTTGTCTTCCATCATAACCCCTATTTCTCCGTGCTTGGTCCAAACATTATAGTGTGGTATGAAACCCTTATAAAGCAGGTGACTGTAAAGGACTTTCCGGTCAGAGTAAGACTTCATGTTCCCACATATAGGGATAGACAACACATAAAACCATTCTGCTTGTTTGCCTCAGCCACTTCGAGAAAATTATGCACGCCCTTAATGTACTTGGAGGTGTGTCTGTCATCGTACATCCATTGCCGGTTCATCTGCGTGCATTATATATTATTAAGTGTGTCAAAAATCATTACAGAACATCATGAATAGATAAGTGACCAAATTAATAAAAGTTCATCATCACATTAAAACCAAAGTACATACATAGTTCTCATTGAACAATATATAACTCTTCAGAGCATCTAATTAAACCATATATTGAAACTATGTAAAACATTTCAATGCAATAACAAATGCGATCATAATCGCAACCAAGGTAATAATTGATCCAACGGCATAATGATACCAAGCCTCGGTATGAATGACATATTTTCTAATATTTCTAATCTTCAAACGCATTGCATCCATCTTGATCTTGTGATCATCGACGACATCCGCAACATGCAACTCTAATATCATCTTCTCCTCCTCAATTTTTTCTTCAAGTAATTGTTTTCTTTTTCAACTAAATTTAACCTCTCGACAATAGGGTCGGTTGGAATTTCTGGTTTACATACCTCCTAGATAAATCAAATCTATGTCACGTTGGTCGGCATAATTGTCGTAAATAATTAATGAACCAAATAGTTATAAAAGATAATATATACCACATCCGAATCATAGACAGGACGAGGGCCGACGGGGGCAGATACCAAAACCATTGCACTATATAATAACAATCAATAATAAAAGTAAGAAAATTAGAAAAGTATCTATCTAATCATACAAGTAAGAATTTTTTTTCTTTCAGAAAGAAGATAAGAAGAAGAGGCTCACCACGGTGGTGCTGGCGATGAGATCGGCGCGGGCGATCAACAGCGGTGAAGACGGGGACGGGACGTGATGGACCGCTAAACCTAGACAAATCTTTAGGAAAATGGAGTTTGAAGGTCGAGCTTCGAGAGGAGAAAGCTTAACTAGTGTGGCTCGGACATTTCATCGAACACCTCATGTGCATAGAAGATGAGCTAGAGCACCACAAAGCTTTCCCTTCGCCGGCTAGAAAAAACAGAGCAGTGTGAAGTGCTTTGCTCGCCGGCGATGGGATATATATATGCAACTCATTGGTCCCGGTTCATGACTGAAACCGGGACTAAAAGGGTTCGTGGCTGGAACCAGGACTAAAGGGCTTCGTGGCTGAAACTGGGACTAAAGGCCTCCCTTCTGTCCCGGTTCCAGCCACAAATCGGGACCAATGGCTGTAGGCCAGGAGCGAGGACCATTGGTCCCGGTTCGTGCCTGAAACCAAGACAAATGGTTCTAGACGAACCGGGACCAATGCACCACGAGGCCTGGCCGGCCCTCTGGGCTCACGAACCGGGACGTATGCCTCCATTGATCCCGGTTCATGACTGAAGCGGGACTAATGGGCTGGCCATGCCTGAACCTAAGCCCTATTTTCTACTAGTGTGAATGACCAGCCCACGAGAGCGCAGTCCACGAGCCGACTAGACCAGCACGCCTCACGTCCATCACTGCATCGCGTACATCCAATTCCAGACTTAGCTACAGCAGCACGCTCCAGATTCAGCCAATCGCGCATGCACCGAGCACAGACTAGTTTCCTTTCTACCCCTAAAAAAAACTAGTCTCCTTTCTTTTTCCTAATTGCACTTCAAGGCATCATCTTAAATTCTCAATTCCAATTTCCGTACAGGCTCCTTCAAACAAAAAAAAATAGGCTATAGTTATCTGAAATTCATAGTACCGATTTGGTAGCATGAATTATTTAATCAATTATAAGTTCTACAAATTGGAATTTGTGTACTTCTAAATAACTCGCAATGGATAAGGCCGGTCAACAAAGAATTGGTTTGGTTTCAAAAGAAAGTAAGATGGTTCAGCATTACGATGGTCTTCAAGTTAACTGGGCAGTAACTAATACCTTGTAGTATAGTTCAAAATTTGAAAACAAAATTGTTC
>NC_041392.1:28818886-28838675 GCF_002162155.2 Triticum dicoccoides | reverse complement strand
CGTCACCGATCCGGAGCTTGTCCACAATTTATTCCAGTTTCTACTAAAATCTCAACTCATCGGCAAAAGAACACATGAAAAGTTTAGTAATGATTCTATAGTCATAACCTGATGACCAACAGAAGCAACATAGAAAAGGTGCAGACGGTTTAGAGATATATAAAGACAAAGAGTGGGCAATGCTGAAAACTTCGTTCAAATTAGCGCGTGATAAGTGTGATGCTGCCTGAATGGCATGTGGTTCATGATGAGTAACAGTGTTTCTCTGTTGTTCACATGCGGATCACATTTACATGTCGGGGTAAATATTCAATTTCAGTTCAAACTAATATATCATCACATTTTCACCGGGAGGCAAAGTTGTTTACCATTTTCACTGGGAGGCAAAGTTGTTTACCATTTTCTCGGAACTAATGATTGAGTGGAGGAATTATCTAGTCACGGCTTTGTTGGTCTTCCCAAGGTTCCTTGACTTTGCTATTCTGACCATACTCTGTAAAAGTTTGAGCTTGCTTATTCTAATCATAATCCTTGTCCAGGGATGCTGAAAGAAGAAACCTACAGGGAGGTACCAGCTCTCAATTAGCTTCAGTCTGCTCTGTAAGTGAAGTCTGGTGAATTCAACAGCATATTTTTTCACGAGTGATAGTTTGGTTACCGATGAATATGATCTTGTGAACCACTTGTTCACGTCTGCTCTGTAAGACGTAGACAGAGCCGAGAAATCCGTTGAGGTGCTAAAGAAGTTGCAGAAAGATCTGGGTTTACTGGTGCTCGAACAGTTGGTACGAGCGTATGCAGTGGCTGAAAAAAGTTCCCTGGCATGAGACACCGTCTAAAGATAAAACGTGGAAGTTAGCAATGTAATCACCAAGTTGGTTGATTCCATCTGCGTTGAACCATCGATTGATTAATTGGTTAGCATCCCACTTTGTTTCGTCTTAATACCAGACAACATGATGTTTTCAGATTATAGGTTGTTTTCTTCTGCCAAACCTGTGTACTGAAATGTTAGCCTGACATTTATTTTGGTTCACCAAGATTTCTGCACACCATCCGAGTCCTTGGGCTGTTTGAAATGCTCTGCTTTTCAGTTGTACCGTGGGCCGTGGCCTTGCCTTTGAACTATACATGCTTCACTTGTTGGAATCAAAATTTGAATTCATGTACTTTGAGTGCAGTGTCTTTACATCTGTGGTATGAGCTACAATGAACGAATCCACTGCTACTCTGAGTCATATGCCGGGTATTCTAAAGGTGCACCTGGGAGTGCGTCTGAGTTGTAAATTGTCTTCAAGATCCTCACAAATTTGAAAGTATAATCCGTTGCTACGTCGCCCTGGGCGACTCGGGGACTCTCCAACCCTAGGCGCCGCCGCCGCCCTCTCCTCCTCCCCTCCTCGCGCTGCCGCCGGATGACGCCCCCGGGTGAAACCCGCGTGGCAGACGGCGGCGGCAGGGGGACTCCCTCTCCCTGCTCCCCTTCCTCCGCGGGCGGCGGATCTAGACGGCAGGCGGCGGTGTCCTTCTCCTTACTGAGATCTGGCAGCGGGATCATCCAGATCCCGGCAAGGATGGCGGCGACCCGTGCACGAGAGATGAAGATCTTCGATCAGATCTGGCTGAAAACCTGCTTTTGGCTATTGCCAAGGCCGGCGATGGCGACGCTGTCTACGCCGTTCCCTTTCTGAAGGCATCGCCGTGGAGAAGTTCAAGGCCACTCTCTGCTACCTTCGGGGGAAACCCTAGATCAGTAGATCGGATGACAGCGGCTCTCTGGTGTCATTTCCCCCTTGGGGGCGTCATTCTTGGAGGTGCACACGGGCTCGAGGGACTAGAGAACGGCGACTTTGGTGGAGCAGTGCTTCATCTTACACATTGATGGTGGCGGATCTCGGCGGCGTGGTGCTGTGCAGACTCGGCGTCTGATGCGCGGAGATGGACTCGTGCAGGAGGAGGAAGTTGTCTGGCGTCATGGTGGCGTTGATGGCAGATAGGCTTGGCAAGGTCGGTGCTTCAGTTCTGCTCTGAGGATGGACCAAGGGATGATGGAGGTGACGGCCCTTGCAGCGTGCGGTGCTCACTGAGAGTGTGCCAGACCGGTGTGAGACCCAATCCAGGTAGTGTCTTGGATGGGACACTCGACTTTAGATGTTAGGCTTTGATGCAATGTCTGTTTGGTATTAGGCCCGGACATTCGGCACGCCTTCATCAAGTGGATAGGAGTAGCAACGGTGTTGCCAAGATGGTGGCTTCAGGCTTATTGCTGTATCATCTTGTATGGTCTTTATAAATAATTAATAATATGGTTGCATGCATCGTCCAGATGCAGAGGTCGGGGGTATATCCTCCTTTTCTAAAAAAAACCCATGGAATTTATGGATACCCTGCTCCATGGGACATAATTATTCCCATTTTTGCAGGCTTCTTCTCAATGGGACATATGTGGGATTCAATGTATCATTTTTCTATTGGTTTTTCACATTCATGGTTTGTTCGTGCGCATACCTAGACGCATTTCCAAACCACAAATTGCCCACATTCTAAAATTTATTCTAAATTTCAAATCATCAGCAAGAAAACAGATCAAAAGTTCAGTAATGTGGAAGTGCCATTGGCCGATCTTTATTAAGTTCAGTAGTATCAAAGTTTCAGTAATGAGTGTACGTACACTTATAACCTGACGAGCAACATAAGTAATCCCGACAGATGTATATGGTCTAGAGATATATAGAAACAGAGTGGACAGATAATTGAAACGCGGTTACATTAGCAGCACGATCAGGGGCGGATCCAGCATGGGGTCGTGTATGGGCGGTCGCCCTGGGTAAAATTTCTAACCCTAAGGTATCCCTACTGCTTTTTCTAATGGCCGCCATGGGAGGGAGAGAGCTATCGTATAGATTTGTAGGTTCAATCGGAAGAAGTTACGAGTAGGAAGAGAAGACAGAAGATAACGATTCGTTTGTAGGGCCAATGACTAAGGCCCAACTAGACGTGACTATGTGATCCCATGATTTTCTGTAAAGTTTTGGCATTCCCAATTCTGTTGACAGGAAACCAAATCAGCAAACAATGTATCGCGCGATCACCGCTCAAAAAAAAGTATTGCCGCCGCCTCGCCTCCGTGACACGGCGCCCTATGCTGCCGGTCTGCAGCCTCGCCGTGGCACTACCTAGGTCCTTCTCCGGCCGATGGTGCTCCATGGAGAAAGAGGAATCCACTTGTTCGCGGAAGGCGGCAACGTCACCGCCCCTTTAAAACTGCAAGCGATGAGCCATTTGAGACAGCAAACAGCAAGTTCGTTCATTCTCCCCTAATCTTCTACTCTCATTCTTCCCTAATTTTCTGCTCTCATTCTCCTATATTTCTTTAATCTCTTGTTACGTTGGCCTAATTTTTCAAAGTTAAATGCTGATTTTCTTAGGGAAATTTAATTACGTACCAAATTGGATGTTCTATATATGAGCATAAGAATTAGGCCTTAAATGATTTGTTTGTCGCGCTATATATTTTTCTCCTTGATAATAAAGCTACATTGCAATATTGGTTGTATTGATCGTCTTGCCTGGATCCATACTACCTAGCCCATTAATTTTGTTCATTGTATTCTTTCATTGCACCGTGGCTTCAAAATTATGTTTTCTTTAAAAGTCCGCCCCGGGTAACTTCAAATCCTAGATCCGCCACTGAGCACGATAAGTGTGATGCCGCTGAATGGTGTGCAACTCATGAGGACTTAACAATTTTCCCAAGTTGGCTAGCTATCCATAATCTTCAGTTGTTCGCATGCTAATCTCATGAGGGTGTTTTCAGATTTTTTCGCTATTCTTTGCAAAACCTGCAACGCCAGGATGTAATACTGAAATTTAGCATCGAAGAAGTACTCTGGGATGCGACACCGTCTGAAGATCGAAAACATGGAACTCAGCGAGGATACTGACAAGCTGGTCGACTCCATCTGTGTTGATTGACTTATTGTTTGCATCCCAATTTGTTTCATCTCAATAACAGAGAGCTGGGCGCTTTCAGATCCCCCGCCCCCCGCTGCTGTTCTCTTCTGCAAAACCTGTGACTCTAGGATGTATGCTGAAATGTTAGCTTGACATTCAATTCTGTTCGTCCGCTGCTTCTGCACGCCATCGAAGTTCTTGGATTTTTGAAACGCTCTGCTTTTTAGTTTTACTGTGGTCGACCAAATGAACTATACATGTTCCGTTGTTGGAATCAAAATTTCATTCATGTACTCTGATTGCAATGTCTTTACATCTGTGCTATGAGCTGCGATGAATTGAATCCTTTGCTACTCTGAACTACGTATGGTTATGAAAAGGGAGTGTGTCTGAAGACTGAAAAAAATGTCAAAGATCTGTCACAAAATATTGAAAGCAAAATCGGAACATGGTGTAAATAATTGCTTCTTGCAACTGTCATCTGGTGCTCAATATCTACATAAATAAAAGTATATAAAAACTATATACCTTTAATGTACAGAGAGAAAATAACAGTTATCCAAGTTCTCTTCCAGTTTCTTCTAAGTTCAGTAACGAGTGTACACTCATAACTTTATGACCAACAGAAGGAATCCCATCAGAAAAGATGCATATGGTCCAGAGATATAGAGAAAAATATGGTGGGCAATGTTCAAACATCGGTTTCATTAGTAGCACGATAAGGATGATCCTGCTGAATGGTGTGTAGCTCATGAGGAGTAGCATTGATTTTCGTGTTGGCTAGCTATGCATGATCTTCGATTGTTCACACGCCAATGGCATGTATATAGCGGAGCAAGTACTCATTTCTGTTCAACATAATACCTCAGCTCATTTTCGATGGGAGTAAAAATATTCTCGTGTTGGCTTGCTATGCATAATCTTCCATGATCAAATATTGTTTCCTCATAGCCTGGCGAATTCAGCAACATATTTGTTTTGTGCTGATAGTTTGGCTAGCGATGTATATGATCCTGCAAACTACTTTCTGGGAGAGGTAGGTAGTTTCCGTCAGTGTATAAGTTACCGAGAAAAATCTTGGAACGCCCACTGACACGGATGTTAAAGTTGAAGGACCCAGTTTCCTTTTGTAATGTACACACTCCTTGTGTCGGTTCTTTTATGTATTGTTATTTTATAATCATCAGTCGACAGATGGATAACTTTGTGTCTATATTCTCTCTTGGTGGAAGAAGTATCATATTGCCACATTCTTTAATTACCATGAGCAAACAAATAATGAATTAGTTGCCTCTTATGCCCTACGATTCATCTTCTTTTGATGGACATACTGAGCACTTCTCACCGGGACATACATGTAAATATTTTACTCAAACAATGCGAGCACTCGTCCATTTGTTAGGCTTGCATTGTTCTCAGTGGGACAGAAAGTCTGTCAGAGAATCAGGTCCATGGATGTTGGATCTGCAGCAACACAATTTCCAGTCATTTTTTCATGATTTCTCAGCAGGCACACTTCCATCACACGAGGCTGCATTCTCTACATTTTATTTCAGTTTCTTCTAAAATTTCAACTCATCGTCTGAGGACACATAAAAAGTTCAGTAATGAGTGTACAGTCATAGCATGATGACCAACGAAAGGAACCCAACATAGAAGGTGCATATAGTTTAGAGGTATACACAAAGCTCTCTTGGTTCATTTCTCGTATGTACCATACTGTGATTATAATACGAACTTCTCATATGTACCATACTGTCTTGATCATCTATGTTCGTATCACTTCCTAGAATCGGAGTTTGCATCTAAACTACAAACTATGATTATCTGCTGATCATGCATCAGACTTGCAGAGTTTACAGAGATGCTCTTTAGATATTGCAAGTATCAGAACCATTACAGCCGCTGCCAGGAACTGAAGCACGTTGCCTCCTGCTGAATCTTGACCCAGGTCAACGATTCCAGATGGACTTTTTTTTAGAAAAGGAGGAATACCCCCGGCCTCTGCATCTGGATGATGCATACGACCAATTTATTAATTATTAACACAAGACCTTACAAAGTCGCACACAGTAAGATCAAAGCCACCATCTTCGCAACTTCTGCCGCTACTCCTATCTAACTGATGAAGGGGCGCTGATGGTCTGGGCCTAATATCAAACAGACCTTGCAGCCAAACCTAACATCTAAGACCTGAGGTCCCATCCAGGACGCCTGCCGGGTATGTGCACCCACCAGTCCGGCGTGCTCCTCAACCAGGACGCCTGCCGAGTATGAGGCCACCACAGCCACCTGCCACATATCCATCTTCAGAGTTGTACTGTTGCATGGGCCTTGCCCGGTCTTGCTGCCGCCGACGCCACCACGACGCCAGACAACGTCGACCTCCTGCGCGTGTCCGTCACCACACATCTAACGCCAAGCCTCCGCTGCTCCATGCCGCCAAGAGCCGCCGCCAAGAATATGTAGAGCGAAACACCGCTCCACCGAAAGGGAGGCAGCACACCCCCACCCCTCACTTGCAGACCCTTCCATCCGATCCCAATGTCCTTGGCGTCGCCTCCAGGAAGGTTACGGTGCACAAGGCGCCGCCGACGCCCAATCCGCACCGGATCTTGGGCTTTCACCCAGACATGGGTCGGAGTGGAGAGATGGTGCCCTCAGCAGCGCCCCCAAGGAGGAAAGCGGCGCCAAAAAACGGCGTAGCCGCTGCCGGCCAGCCAAGGTGGCCAAGGTTTCTCCCGGACACCGATCTGCTCCACCAGAACACACCGGAGTTGGATCCGGCAAGATCCAAACCGAACCGGGGACTGGGAAGGGATGCATGGAAGGGAAGGGGGGCAATACCTCCAGATCTGGCATGCCTGTGGCTCGCCGTCCTCACGGCCGAACCCTCAGGCACGCCGCACGTCACGCCAGCAGGGGCCGCCGCCCCTGGATCTGATGGCCTCCGCGAAGAAGCGCCGAAGACCCCGCCGCCACCTTCCCCGACGCCCGCGCGGGCTTTCCCGGCGTTCGCCTCCGGTGGCGGCAAGGGGGTGGGGGAGGTGGGGGGAGGCGGCGGGGGAAAACCCTAGACTCCCCCGAGTCGCCCTAGGGGCGACGCGAGGGACGGGAGGGCTTCTCGTCCAAATTCTCATTCCAAATGGACTTATTATAGACAAAGAACACTCCCAGACACAGCGTGCCAAGATATGAACTCACAACCTAAATAACAACCAAAGCGACCTAACATCTAAAGACCGGGTGTTTGCATTAATGGATGATGACAAATTGATAATATAAACATTGTGTGGATGGATAACTTCATTTCTATATTCTCTATTGGAGGAGGGAGAACTATCATACTGCCCTGCTCTTTAATTACTTGGAAGAAGCAAATGATGAATTACATACTTGCCTCCACTCTACACAATTGGATTCATCTTCTCCTAATGGACACACTAAGCGCTTCTCAAAGGGGAACACTCTACACACTTGACTTGAACAAAGTGAGCACTTCTCCATGGTATAAAACTGGTCCATTTTGCCGGGATTACAATAGGACAGAAAATCTGTCAGAGAATCAGGTGCATGTATGTTGGATCTGCAGGCAGACTCCCCTCACAGACCCCATGTTTGTCCAAAATTTATTCCAGTTTCTTCTAAAATCTCAACTCATCAGCAAGAGAACACATGAAAAGTCCAGTAATGATTATATAGTCAAAACCTGATGATCAACACAAGTAACATAGAAAAGGTGCATACGGTTTATATAGAGATATATAAAGAGAAAGAGTGGGCAATGCTCAAAACTTCAGTCAAATTAGCACATGATAAGTGTGACACTGTTGAATGGCGTGTTGTTCAGGACGAGTAACAGTGTTTCTCGTGTTGTCCACCTGCAGATAATATTCTGTTGTTCACATGCGGATCACGTGTACATATTGAGGTAAATGTTCATTTTCAGTTCGAATTAATATATCGTCACATTTTCACCGAGAGAAAAAGTTGTTTATCATTTTCTCCAAACTGATGATTGAGCGGACGAAATTATGTAGTCACAGCTTTGTTGGTCTTGCCATATTCAGGCTCTTTTACTATGCAGTTCTGACCACACTCTGTAAAAGTTGAGCTTGCTTATTCTAATCATGATCCTTGTCCAGGAATGGTGAAAGAAGAACCTATAGGGAGGTACCAGCTCTCAAATTTAACCGTGGTTTGCTCTGTAAGCGAAGCCTGATGAATTTAACAACATATTTGTTCACGAGCGATAGTTTGGTTAAAGATGAATGTGATCTTGCATACCCCTTTCTCGAAGACCTGGGCAGTTATCATCGGTGTAAATTAGCGACCTTAGGAATCACACAGAAAAATCTCAGTTGCCGTTATGTACACATTCGTCATCTTGGCTCTCCTTGTCTGTACTATTAATTATTTTATAATCAATGGCGGGTGATATTCACAAAGTTCATGGGTTCTATGGGAGATGTTTTGTGTCTTTTTAGAAAAGGAGGACGACCCCCGGGCTCTGCATCTGGACGATGCATACGGCCATTTTATTAATTATTGACACAAGACCTTACGAAGTCATACAACAGTAAGACTAAAGCCACCGACTAAGCAATATCTGTCGCTATTCCTATCCAGTTGATGAAGGGGTGCTGAAAGTCTAGGCCTAATACCAAACAGACCTCGCAGCCAAACCTAACATCTAAGACTTGAGATCCCAACCGGGACGCCTGCCGGGTATGGGCACCCACCAGTCCGGTGTGCTCCTCAACCAGGACGCCTGCCGGGTATGAGGCCGCCACAGCCACCTGCCACCAATCCATCTTCAGAGCTGTACCGCTGCATCAACCTTGCCTGGTCTAGCTGCCACCGACGCCACCACGATGCCAGGCAGTGTCACCCTCCTGCGCGAGTCCATCTCCGCTCATCAGGCGCCGAGTCTTCACTGCACCACGCCGCCGAGATCCGCCGTCATCAATGGACAAGATGAAACACCGCTCCTCCTCTTGTCCCCTCCAGCCAGCACTTGGTCCAAAACGATGCCCCCAGAAAGGAGAACGACATCGAAACGTCGACATCGTCCGATCCGATAGAGCCAGATCTAGGGTTTCCCCCGGAACCTCCCGATCAGGTTGACGTGACCTGCAACAATGATGCCTCGAGAAGGGACGCCAGAGACGTTGTCATCGTCCGCCAAGACCGCAGTCAGGCACGATTTTCACCGGAAGCCATGTCATCCCGATCTCGTGGCTGGCTAGAACCGTGCGGAGTCTCGCCATGAAAACGTAAGCCACTACTGGTACTCCGGTAGAGATCCTCCATACCCTCACCGGTCCCTCCACGCACCATCGGCCGGCCAAGACCACGCCGCGGTGGATCTGGACGGGACGCCAGATCCGCGGCCACCGCGACCCATCTTCAGGCAGAGCCATCCACCAGTTCATCCATGGAGTGCTGCCACCATCCATGCACGAAGGGAAGCCCATCACCGTCTTGGACCGGTGCCCGCTGCCGCCCAGGCTAGGGGCGCCGCCCTGCCTGCTGCCCACGGGCGCACCACAAGAGACGCCCTTGCCGCCTCAAGGGGATCCCGCTGCAGATCCGCCCGCCCTAGCGCCTTGGCACCAGGCCCGCCGCCATCGCGGACTTCGCCGGCGGCAGCGGCGGCAGGAGGATGGCCGAGGGAGGCTGCTGGCGGCGCTGGTTTTTTGGCTCCCTGGCGTCGGTGGGGTCACGTGTGCGTCGCTCTCCTTTTCCATAGTCGATAAGGGATGTTTTGTGTGCCACTTCATTTTTTTAAAAATGGAGGAGGACTCCCGGCCTCTGCATCTGGACGATGCATGCAGCCACTTTATTAATTATTTACAAAAGTCCTTACAAAGAAATACAACAGTAAGTCTAAAGCCACCGTCTAGGCAACATCTGTCGCTACTCCTATCCAGTTGATGAAGAAATGCAGATAGTCCAGACCTAATACCACAGACCTCGCAGCCAAGCCTAACATCTAAGACCTGAGACCCCGACCTAGCCACTTGTCGGGTCTGGGGCACACACTGGTCCGGCGTGCTCTCAGAGGCCGCCGCCGCCAACTGCCACCGCTCCATCTTTAGAACTGTACTGATGCATCAACCTTGCTCGGTCTAGCTATCGTCGACGCCACCACGGCGCCCAATGGCACCTCCTCCCTGCGCGCAAACAGCTGAGCACGTCGCGGTTGCCACTGATACACCTCAGTGCCATGCTGCCAAGTACCACCAGCCGACACGGCTTGAAGTCCTTGGAAGATCTGTCGTGCGTAGCACCTGCCGACCAGGCATGACAAAGCGTAGCACCTGTCGGTCAGGCATGACTTGACATCTCCACCGAAGCTCCATGCAAGACGAAGCCGCTCCACCTCCTGCCTCTGACTTCCAGCGCTGCTCCACAAACGATGCTCCCATGAGAGAAACGATACCGCAGTGCCGCCATCGTCCGATCAGCCGGAACACGAGATCCTAGGGTTTTCCCCGGAGCAGCACGAGTGGGTCGACAGTAGTTACACAATGATGCCTCCATCAAGGTAACGACGTAGAACGCCGCCATCGCTTGCCATTGGCTCGGTTTTCACCGGCAACCATGTCTCCCCAACTCGCAGCCGGGACTAGATGATGGATCTCGAGATCCGATCACCAAGCCTCTGGCCGACCAACTCTAACGAAGAAGATGACCACCACCACTGGCCAGCGAGACGACGCGAGATGAAGTAGGGCGCTGCCAGCGTGCGTCCTGGCTAGCACCACCGGCACTAGGCGCGTCCGGGACCACGCCCCATGGCCGAGGGCTGCCACGACGGGAACGCAGACCCGAAGCCCAGATCCGGCCCACCCACGCGCCGCCAAGTGGCCACCACCAAGCGCCGTTTAGGGGCAGCCCTGCCGCCATGAGGGACGCCGCCCCATGGGCAGCAGGCGCCAGCCACCGGCGGAAACCCGCCGCGCGCCACCGGCCGCCGCAAGATCTGCGCGAGGCAATGGCGAAACGACGAGGACACCCCGCCACCACCTTCCCTATGGACCACGCGGGCTTCGCCGGTGTTCCCTCGGGCGGCGGTGAAGCAGGGGAGGATCGGGGAGGGGCGGCTGGCGGCGTGGTTGGGGTTTCCCCCATGCATGAGAGGCGATGCACGGGGGACGCAGGACAAATGTTGTATAGCTGGATCTTGTGTGACACTTCATAGTGGAGCTTAACCTGAAACATCAGATGTGTCTCGAAAAAACCAAAAGAGTCCTTGCTATGTAAATGAGGGATGATTGCAACCATCATATGGTATTTATAATATCTACATAAAAATAAATAAAAGCTAGATACATCATCGTAAAGATTACAAGTAAGCGGACAATGTAAAGACAAAAGATAACTTAAAAAAAACATAGTTTTTCTCATGGAGCAGAATAACCAGAGAAAAATACATAAAGCAAACTATGTGTCTATGTAATCATCCATATAGTCTTTCATCACATGTTACTACCACAAACTTGTAGATTGTATCAAGGTTGTCTTGTCTTGGTCGTTTACTGTGTCTGTCTTTATGGAAACTGCACTTCGCTTTCAACTAAAAACTTTACATCCCTGCTGATCGTGTGTCTGATCACTCACTACCTTAGAAACCTGATTTCTATTTTGACAAGTGCTGATATACGGCAAGTCCGGCAAAGCAACATGTAAACAGGGAGTAGGAAAAAACCTGCCAAGGCCGCTGGGTAGGCTTAGGTATATCGATAATCACAAGCACATTTGGAAATAGCAATTAATCCGAATTATTGATTCATAATCTATAGAAGTAAAATTGAGCAACCACTAACTTCATTCTGTGAAATATGAGTGAGCTAGTACTTGATTAATCAGTGCATTCAGAGCACGAAAATTATGGCTTCATCCTACACACTTTGAGCGCCAAACAATTTTCATTTCAGGACAATGTAAGCTTAATGACCGGAGAAGTACAACGTAATCCGAATAAGGGCATGCCCCAACCTATCCACCTACACAAACGAAAATGAAGATGAGGCTTCTTCCTTTTTCACTCCCTTTTCCACCGTGGTCATCTACTTCCTCCTTTTCCTCGACCTTTCCTCTCCCTCTATCTCTCTTCTCTTTTTGCATGTTTTTCCTGATGGAGCAGCCGGCTGCCCTGCAAGAGACGATCGGGGCTCTGCTTGGCCTGCAGGGCAGCTAGTTCAAGCCACCCGATGGCCATGCTCTAACTACTCACATCTCTTTTGCAGTTTCTTCTAAAATCTCACCTCACTAGCAAAAAGGTACACCGGAAGTCACACAACTCAAAGTGTCGCACCATAACTTGAGGACCAACCAAAGGAACACAAACACAAAAGGTGTAAATGGTCTAAAGTATATAAAGTAGCAGAGCAAGCAATAGTCGAAACTTTGGTTAACTTAGCAGCTCAGAAAGTGTGATGCTGCTGAATGGTGTGTAGCTCATGAAGAAATAACTAGACTGACCATAATGCAATAAGAGCATGAAGGATTTCTGTCATACGCTATTGATGAAGGCATTAGGCTCGAATCGATCGCAATCCAGATTTCTAAGTCAAATTATGCAATTAAACTCCCTAAATCAGCATGGGTCCTTATTAGACTATATAAATGTTTTCGCATTGGCCAAATATGCATGATATTTTTAGTTGATCACAACAGAGAATAATGCCGGTCAAATGTATAAATTGTGGATGAACAATGACTTTCCTCTAAGCTAGGTCGACTAATTCCTCATGTGTACCATACTATGATTACAATTTACAATATACACTTCTGTTTGTACAAAGAATGTCCTATGTTAATGAATTTTTTCATGGGTAAGGCCTCAACTGGCATTGCAAACCTTGCAGCCGACATGGTTGATGGTTTCTACCAGACCGCCATGTCAGATGCCGCCACACCTTGGTCTAGCTTCCTACTATTGCACCATAGATCATCAGCTCAGAGTTCAGAGCTCAGGTCATCTGCAACCTTCTCTATAGCCCCTAAAATGTCTCTCGCAGTTTAGCAGCGGCAGAACGTAGTAGCCGCAACCTGGGAACTGAAGAATGTCGCTCTCCTCCTGAATCTCGACTTCAGTTTAGAGATGGACATAAACATTATGAAAACTTTTTTAGAAGAGAGTGGTTTTTCTACACCCCAGCTCGGTGCACCCACGCAAGGAAATATAGCTAAACATTTCAAAAAATTCCGAAACTTTTTGTGAATGATTATCAACAAATGTTATGGGCGCTTGGAAAGTTTGGTGGTCAAATAACATTCATGGAGCTCTCTACAGAAAACACAAATTCAATGAAAAGTAGTCAAAATGTAAGTGTACTGTTTGAGCAGATTTTGTAATTTTGTCTTTTTTGTAGAGAACTCCTCCAATGTTATTTTGACCACCAAACTTTGCAAGCCCCCATAACATTTTTTTATGACATTCCCACAAAGTTTCAGAACTTTTTAATTTGTTTGCTATGTTTTCTAGCGTGGGTGCACCGAAAGTGGGTGCAACCACTACTTTCCCTTTTTAGAAAGATTGGGTGTTTTTTGCTTTGTAGATGATGGCAAACTGATGACTGATGATATAAACATCATATAGATGGATTACTTTGTTTCTATATTTCTATCTTGAAGAGGACAAACCATCATATTGTCGTACTCTTTAATCACTTGGAACAAGCAAATGATGTATTACATATTTGCCTCCAGTCTACACACTTTGATTCATATTATCTCTGTGAAACTTGCGGTAAGCGTCGTACCCAAGCGGTAAGCGTCGTTGAGGGGCGCACCTTCATGTTTATAGGCAGGGGCTTATCCCTGATACGCATACAAGTTGGTTAGAGAGGATTACATCTTGAGATACAAGAAAGACATAGAGAGAGATAGGGATAAGCTAGTTCGGTTACAGAGAGAATCCTAGCTAATCTCCTAAGAACCTACTCTATTCCTGACGTGAGAACATCCCAACGTGACAGCCATACCACGTGACATATGTGGTTTAACATCCTCCCTTAATCACAACTTGCTTAACTTGAGATTACGCTCGAATTCTTCAAAGCTTCTTGTGGGCAATGCCTTTGTGGAACCGTCTGCTACTTGATCTCTGGAATGTATAAAGCGAATTTCCAATTTTCCGTCGGCAACTCTTTCCCTGACAAAACGAAAATTAATCTCTATATGTTTAGTTCTTGCATGAAAGACATGATTAGCAGAAAGGTAAGTGGCACCAAGATTGTCACACCACATGCAACCGGAGTGTGTTTCACACCCAATTCTTTTAGCATTGACTGCACCCATATAATTTTTGCTGTTGCATTTGCTAGAGCTTTGTATCCTGCCTTTGTACTTGACCGTGACACTGTAGCATGTTTCTTTACACACCATGATATAAGGTTGGGTCCAAAGAAAATAGCAAACCCACCAGTGGAGCGTCTATCATCAAGACACCCTACCCAGTCTGAATCAGAGAAGCCACTCACAAGAGTAGATGATGACTTGATGAAAGTAAGACCAACATTCATAGTGTCTTTCACATATCTAACTATGCGCTTTGCAGCAGTCCAATGAGTTGTGGTGTACGTGTTACTGGCACAGGAGATGAACTCAGAGCAGTTGCCGCAGAAGATCCCATAGGATCAGCAGCTGATCCCAGCCCTCCAGCCAGCGATCCCGAGGTAGCTGGATCTTCTGTGGCATCGGGAGAAGGCGTGGCTGTTGCGCAAGTCCCGGGCCTCATCATTCCCTGATGATGGCGTGGGTCCACCCGGATCAGCTCCGTGCCACGAGCAGGTCACAGGCCCGACAGGACCAATGCCGAATCTCGGTCTGATTGGCGCCTCCAAGTCCGCGCCTGTCTGCTGGCGCGGGCGACGCTACAGACGCGCGGCGGATCACCAAGCCGGGCGACCGATGGACACGTGGCAGAAGGCGATTGGCGCGGCTCGGTGGCATCGTCTGGGCGGGTTGCATCACACCGCGTGCCAGACGAGGACTCGCTGCTGGCGCGTGCGGTGCCCGGCGCTATCTCTGGCCCCACTGGCGCTCCGGATCCCGGTGTAGATCCACTGACGGATGTCAGCCGTGGCGATCCCGAGGAGGATATGTCCCCCGGTTGTGGGCACATAAAATGAGCCCCTGTAGACCTGATTTCTGCACTGTTTTGCTCGCAATTTTCACCATTTTCTTCGTTGTGTTCTTCTGCATCATCACAAGACTCGCGCACAATATTATCATGAGGGTTAGTCAGCAGTTGATCATCACAATAGTTTCCCCCTTGATTGAAGTTGGTGAGATGAGAAGGTAGAAGAAGAATCTCCTGCCGTAGCAAGGCACCATCATTGGGGTGTAGATCTGCGAAGGGGAGTTTGGTTTCATCAAAAACGAAATCTCAAGATATATAGACACGGCCGGTGGACACTTCAAGGCATTTGACACCTTTGTGTTGTGGACTATATCCTAGAAAGACACACTGTGTAGATCGAAACATAAGTTTCCGTTTGTTGTATGCCTGAGGTGAAGGAAATATGCCCTAGAGGCAATAATAAAGTTATTATTTATTTCCTTATATCATGATAAATGTTTATTATTCATGCTAGAATTGTATTAACCGGAAACATAATACATGTGTGAATACATAGACAAACTTAGTGTCACTAGTATGCCTCTACTTGACTAGCTCGTTAATCAAAGATGGTTATGTTTCCTAACCATGAACAAGGTGTTGTTATTTGATTAACGAGATCACATCATTAGTTGAATGATCTGATTGACATGACCCATTTTATTAGCTTAGCACCCGATCGTTTAGTATGTTGCTATTGCTTTCTTCATGACTTATACATGTTCCTATGACTACGAGATTATGCAACTCCCGTTTACCGGAGGAACACTTTGTGTGCTACCAAACGTCACAACGTAACTGGGTGATTATAAAGGAGCTCCACAGGTGTCTCCAAAGGTAGATGTTGGGTTGGCATATTTCGAGATTAGGATTTGTCACTCCGATTGTCGGAGAGGTATCTCTGGGCCCTCTCGGTAATGCACATCACATAAGCCTTGCAAGCATTGCAACTAAAGAGTTAGTTGCGGGATGATGTATTACAGAACGAGTAAAGAGACTTGCCGATAACGAGATTGAACTAGGTATTGGATACCGACGATCGAATCTCGGGCAAGTAACATACCGATGACAAAGGGAACAACGTATGTTGTTATGCGGTCTGACCGATAAAGATCTTCGTAGAATATGTAGGAGCCAATATGGGCATCCAGGTCCCGCTATTGGTTATTGACCGGAGATGTGTCTCAGTCATGTCTGCATTATTCTCGAACCGTAGGGTCCGCACGCTTAACGTTACGATGATAGTTACTATGAGTTTATGCATTTTGATGTACCGAAGATTGTTCGGAGTCCCGGATGTGATCACGGACATGACGAGGAGTCTCGAAATGGTCGATACATAAAGATTGATATATTGGAAGCCTATTTGGATATCGGAAGTGTTCCGGGTAAAATCGGGATTTTACTGGAGTACCGGGAGGTTACCGGAACCCCCCGGGAGCTAAATGAGCCTTACTGGGCTTTAGTGGAAAGGAGAAGGGGCAGCCCATGATGGGCCGCGCGCTTCCCCCCTCCCCTAGTCCTATTAGGACTAGGAGAGGTGGTCACCCCCCTCTCTCTCTTTCCCCCTCGGGGAATCCTAGTCCAACTAGGATTGGGGGGGGGGGGGGGTCCTACTCCCGGTAGGAGTAGGACTCCTCCCGCGCCCTCCTCCTGGCCGGCGGCCCCCTCCCCCTTGGCTCCTTTATATACGGAGGCAGGGGGCACCTCTAGACACACAAGTTGATCATTGAGATTGTTCCTTAGCCGTGTGCGGTGCCCCCTGCCACCATATTCCACCTCGATCATATTGTAGCAGTGCTTAGGCGAAGCCCTGCGACGGTAGAACATCAAGATCGTCACCACGCCGTCGTGCTGACGGAACTCATCCCCGAAGCTTTGCTGGATCGGAGCCCGGGGATCGTCATCGAGTTGTACGTGTGCTAAGAACTCGGAGGTGCCGGAGTAACGGTGCTTGGATCGGTCGGGTCGGGAAGACGTACGACTACTTCCTCTACGTTGCATCAACGCTTCCGCAGTCGGTCTGCGTGGGTACATAGACAACACTCTCCCCTCTCGTTGCTGTGCATCACCATGATCTTGCGTGTGCGTAGGAAAATTTTGAAATTACTACGTTCCCCAACAGTGGCATCCGAGCGTAGGTTTTATGGTTTGATGTTATTTGCATGAGTAAAACACAAGTGAGTTGTGGGCGATATAAGTCATATTGCCTACCAGCATGTCATACTTTGGTTCGGCGGTATTGTTGGACGAGACGACCCGGACCGACATTACGCATACGCTTACGCGAGACCAGTTCTCCCGACGTGCTTTGCACACAGGTGGCTTGCGGGCGACTGTCTCTCCAACTTTAGTTGAACCAAGTGTGGCTACGCCCGGTCCTTGCGAAGGTTAAAACGGAGTCTATTTGACAAACTATCGTTGTGGTTTTGATGCGTAGGTGAGATTGGTTCTTGCTTAAGCCCGTAGCAGCCACGTAAAACTTGCAACAACAAAGTAGAGGACGTCTAACTTGTTTTTGCAGGGCATGTTGTGATGTGATATGGTCAAGGCATGATGCTGAATTTTATTGTATGAGATGATCATGTTTTGTAACCGAGTTATCGGCAACTGGCAGGAGCCATATGGTTGTCGCTTTATTGTATGCAATGCAATCACGATGTAATGCTTTACTTTATCACTAAGCGGTAGCGATAGTCGTGGAAGCATAAGATTGGTGAGACGACAACGATGCTACGATGGAGATCAAGGTGTCACGCCGGTGACGATGGTGATCATGACTGTGCTTCGGAGATGGAGATCACAGGCACAAGATGATGATGGCCATATCATATCACTTATATTGATTGCATGTGATGTTTATCTTTTATGCATCTTATCTTGCTTTGATTGACGGTAGCATTATAAGATGATCTCTCACTAAATTATCAAGAAGTGTTCTCCCTGAGTATGCACCATTGCGAAAGTTCTTCGTGCTGAGACACCACGTGATGATCGGGTGTGATAGGCTCTACTTTCAAATACAACGGGTGCAAAACAGTTGCACACGCGGAATACTCAGGTTATACTTGATGAGCCAAGCATATACAGATATGGCCTCGGAACACGGAGACCGAAAGGTCGAGCGTGAATCATATAGTAGATATGATCAACATAACGATGTTCACCATTGAAAACTACTCCATCTCACGTGATGATCGGTTATGGTTTAGTTGATTTGGATCACGTAATCACTTAGAGGATTAGAGGGATGTCTATCTAAGTGGGAGTTCTTTAATTAATTTGATTAACTGAACTTAAATTTATCATGAAACTTAGTACCTGATTAGTATCTTGCTTATTTATGTTTGATTGTAGATAGATGGCTCGTGCTGTTGTTCCGTTGAATTTTAATGCGTTCCTTGAGAAAGCAAAGTTGAAAGATGATGGTAGCAATTACACGGACTGGGTCCATAACTTGAGGATTATCCTCATTGCTGCACAGAAGAATTACGTCCTGGAAGCACCGCTGGGTGCCAGGCCTGCTGCAGGAGCAACGCTGGATGTTATGAACGTCTGGCAGAGCAAAGCTGATGACTACTCGATAGTTCAGTGTGCCATGCTTTACGACTTAGAATCGGGACTTCAACGACGTTTTGAACGTCATGGAGCATATGAGATGTTCCAGGAGTTGAAGTTAATATTTCAAGCAAATGCCCGGATTGAGAGATATGAAGTCTCCAATAAGTTCTATAGCTGCAAGATGGAGGAGAACAGTTCTGTCAATGAGCATATACTCAAAATGTCTGGGTATAATAATCACTTGATTCAATTGGGAGTTAATCTTCCAGATGACTACGTCATTGACAGAATTCTTCAATCACTGCCACCAAGCTACAAGAGCTTCATGATGAACTATAATATGCAAGGGATGAACAAGACTATTCCCGAGCTCTTCGCAATGCTGAAAGCTGCGGAGGTAGAAATCAAGAAGGAGCATCAAGTGTTGATGGTCAACAAGACCACTAGTTTCAAGAAAAAGGGCAAAGGGAAGAAGAAGGGGAACTTCAAGAAGAACGGCAAGCAAGTTGTTTCTCAAGAGAAGAAACCCAAGTCTGGACCTAAGCCTGAAACTGAGTGCTTCTACTGCAAGCAGACTGGTCACTGGAAGCGGAACTGCCCCAAGTATTTGGCGGATAAGAAGGATGGCAAGGTGAACATGTTGGGTTTCGTAATAATTTCAAAAAATTTCCTACGCACACGCAAGATCATGTGATGCATAGCAACGAGATGGGAGAGTGTTGTCTACGTACCCACGCAGACCGACTGCGGAAGCGTTGACGCAACGTAGAGGAAGTAGTCGTACGTCTTCACGATCCAACCAATCAAGTACCGAAACTACGGCACCTCCGAGTCCGAGCACACGTTCAGCTCTATGACGATCCCCGGACTCCGATCCAGCAAAGTGTCGGGGAAGAGTTCCGTCAGCACGACGGCGTGGTGACGATCTTGATGCACTACAGCAGTAGGGCTTCGCCTAAACTCCGCTACAGTATTATCGAGGAATATGGTGGCTGGGGCACCGCACACGGCTAAGGAATAGATCACGTGGATCAACTTGTGTGTTCTAGGGTGCCTCTACCTCAGTATATAAAGGACCAAAGGGGGGGAGGCTGGCCGGCCACAAGGGGTGCGCCAGGAGAGTCCTACTCCCTCTGGGAG